>NW_007775985.1:0-1398 GCF_000696425.1 Galeopterus variegatus | reverse complement strand
ACTGTGTCCCACTGAGAGTAATTTTTCTCAGAAAGCCTTGTCTAAGGATATACCTTTTCTAGAAAAGGGAGGTGTGAGATTTATACATAATTGTAAATTCAAGAATGTCGACATTTATGGTGAGCTCCAAGAGCAAAGCACACTTGAACCTCTGGAAGAAATGTAAAGTAATCAGACTGCCAATCTCACAAAAGATTAGTTTAACTCACACTAAAATGATTGCACTGACTTAACAAAGTTGCTGATATATTTTTCTCTATTTATGGAATCTATAACAGGTATCTAAAAAATTATGTGTATATGGCAATGTTTTCATGTAATAGCGAACAAGAGTAATGAATATAAGAAATTTTAAAAATTTATTTTGTCTTGTTTTTCAGAGTGATTGTGTACTTAATTTTTTCCTCTCTGAGCCTGTGCAACAAACAGTTGAAGAATCATCACTTGTGGACCTAGGCAAGTATATTACTACTGTGTGCAGTGATTGAGTTTCAATATAATTGTGAAAAATATTCACTGCTGTAATTTTTTCCAATTTTCAATGCTCTTTCTTCAAAACCCTGATTGCAATGATGATTGTAGCTGTGTGTTTATTTGTATAATAGAAATCCATGAGGGGATAATCCATGTCTATATGGCTCACCATTGTATCCCCAAGGTCCAGTACAGCATAGCACATCTGGCTTAATGCAGATGCTCAGTAAATAACTACTGATTATTGATTGATGACAGAGAGAACAACAGTGAAAGGTACATTGATATTCTCTATCAAGGTAGCTTGTCGTGTTTATGAAAAGGAAAAGAGAGAAGAAACCAAAACCTGAAATCAAGCTATTCCTCCCATACTCATTATATCAGGTAGAAATGTCCTGGCACAAATTTGAGGGCTCCCAACCACTGGAATTCTCTTGAAGTATCACCTCAGAAAGCAAAAGGAGGAAGAATAGAATGATTTAGACATAAATACTTGCATTAAGTTGTTTTCAAAACTTTCAGTTGAAAGCTTTAAAATAGTACTCATAGCCATTTTGCTACCTTATATCATATAACTTCATGCTTTTAATTAGGAGAATGTTTTAGACTTTTACTCATGGCTGATCTGGGGAGGAAAACCTGGACAGAAGATGAGTTAGAAGCCTTTCTCTAATTAGCTCCTCTCTACTAGCTGGGTATTAAAGGAGATACTGCTGAAATCTAAGAAATCAAGCAATGAAAAAAAAATCTAAGCCTATGTAATATTGATGTTAGGGAAACACTCAGATCACAGCATTGAATATAATTAGGTGATAGATGAAGGAGTTTGAGAAAGATTATGCACACCAATTTTATCTATTAGAAAACAAATATTGCCGGGCCAGCCCGGTGGCGCACTGGAGAGTGCGCCGCTTGGGAGCGTGG
>NW_007775984.1:2608-3641 GCF_000696425.1 Galeopterus variegatus | reverse complement strand
AATAAACTGGGGGGGAAGGAAGAAGACACAACAATTACAATTCCTTAAAGTTGATACAACAAGCGAACAGATATGAGGTTGTTGGGAGGGAGCGGGGAGGAGGAGGAAGGAGGGAGGTTTTGGTAATGGGCGACAATAACCAACCACATTGTATATTGACAAAATAAAATTAAATTAAAAAAATAAATAAATAAATGTCTACTCTATGTTCTGTCTGAAAGGGCAGCTGGTGGTGGGGTGTAGAGGAAAGAGCACCGGACCAGGACCCAGAAGGCCCTGGTCCTCTTATCATTTGCTCTGTGACCTTGGGCTTCCTACCGTATTTCCCCTTCCTGAGCCTCAGTTTGCCAATCTAAAAAAAAAAAAAAAAGAAGGATCTTTTCAGTTCTAGAATATTATTATACTTGATGGACCAGCTGCTTCACTGTCCCCTCCCGACAAACATCCTCTGCCCCTGCCTTTGCTCTCACTGTTCCACCTACCAGGAATGCCCTCTCCACTCCCCTCCACCAATCCAAATCAATGACCAATTTCCTCCAAGAATCTTGCCCTAATTAGTCCCACAACTATATGTTCCTTACTTTGGAGCCCCTTGGCAAGTCTGTGCTATTTCTCACATATGTTGTCTTAGAATCCTTCACGCATGAATGGAGTATCTCTCCACTGGACAGCAAGCTCCTCCAGGGCAATGACCCCATACCAGTTCCTTTTCCTATAGAACCTGTGTCTTTGGGTATTTCATAAGTGTCTGGACCATGCGACTCTACCCTCAACCATCTTCTGTTAGCTGAAGTTCAGGCTCCATGTTGTCTACAGGAAAATGTCATTCGTTTTCTCAGCAAACATTTGTTGAACTCCTACTATGTGCTGGACACTGTGCTAGGTCCTAGAGATGCAACAGTGAATCAGACACAGCCCTTGACTTCCAGGACCTCCCAGTCTGACACTCAAGGTCCTCCACAGTTGGTCAGTGTCAGCCCTTCATGTTCTCCCACCCAAACCTTCTCCAGCTCAGGGTGGTTCACTCCCTTGC
>NW_007775984.1:0-1075 GCF_000696425.1 Galeopterus variegatus | reverse complement strand
CTTCCCCTGAACTGCCCCCCGCACCCTGGGGCTCTTGGAGGGGAAAACGTTGTGCTGGGATCTAGACTCAGGTCGCTCTTGGCTATTGGGGTGGAGGATACCACCAACATCCCCTGTAGATTATAACTTTCTCTCCCTGTATTCCCAGCCAAACTTCACCCATAGCCACCAACACGCTGTAGCGAGGAGCTGGATCTGATCCCTTCCCATCAGATCAGTTCTTTACAGGGAAAAACCACAGCTCCCCAAATAACCCCAAGCTCCTATAGGACAGATGCCGAGACTCCTCTTGACTTCAGATTGGGGCTTCTGTGAGTGTGGAGGCCTGGGATGCCCCCACGACAGGGCTCTACCTTCCCCATCGGATTGGAGCTCTGTCAGGGAACAGTCTCTTCTCCCTCACAGAATGGAGGCTTCCTATAGAGCCTGCTAGATTTGGTTAAACAGTAGTTTACTTAGTCCCTGTGTGCCAGATACTTCCTTGAACAAAGACTGAGACCTGGTCCCTGCCTCCGCACAACCCTCCCCATAAGACTAGCAGCTGGGATCAGGCAGCCATCTGAATCCTAACAGCCATCTGAAGGAAATGACTAAGAGATGGATGTATCCAGAACAGGGCAGCAGGGTCTGGCGCCTCTGCACTGGCTGGGAAGTGCTGTGACCTCAGTTCCTTAAACCATAAGATAGAAATAACAGAACCTACCTTCTAAGGGTTTTGTGAGTCACCTGCAATGTGACAGGTAAAGCCAGAGTGTTGGGTGCTGACACCAGTTTGGGCGGGGTGGGGGGAGCCTTGACTTGTAACATGGGCCCATTTCCTTGATCTCAACTCTCCCATCATGGTCCATTTCAGGACACCAGTGTGATGTCACTGGGAACAGAGCTGGGAAGAGATGTGCCAAATTGGCTTTTGGAAGCTGGTATGAGCAGTTGTAAGACATCACCCAATAGAACCTCCCAGACACTCAGGAAATGGTGAGCTTTTGTTAGTACCTGGTCAGGCCACACCTAGCACTTTTTTTTCTTTTTTACTTCTCTTTTCTTTTTTTTTTTTTTTTTTTTTTTTTTTTTTTTT
>NW_007775983.1:0-3641 GCF_000696425.1 Galeopterus variegatus | reverse complement strand
ACTTTTTTCTGAGCTGTTTAAACATGTATATTGAGAAAACTCTTCTTTTTTTCTAGCCTCCAAAAGCCTGACCATGTTCCAGTGGCCACTAACAAGGCATTATGTCTTCCACCATGAAAGTAAGGCCGAATCTCATGACTCTTCACTGTTAACTTTGCAAGAGGATGTAATTAGGCCCAATCCTCTGAAATGTCATAAGAGGTTCTTTACGGCACAGAACACTCCTCCTTCCACTACCTTTTAATCTCCAACAAAACCAGTCTTGTGATAAAAGCCATTAAGTATTTACATTTTGACACCTGGAAGCCATACGACCTGGCAAGATGACCAGAACTTCCTCCATCTGTTTTAATAATGCTGAACCAGAGCATTTATCATCATCTGTTTTATCAAGACTAGATTTTGCTGACAAGGGTTCAGTAAAATTCTTTCAGGTATAAGTACTTCCCAGGGAGTAGCAAATGACTATTAATCCCTCAGCCTTGTGGGTTATTGAACGTATTCAAAATGCTGGCAAAGATTAAGGACCTAGTGTCTTAGCACACAGCACAAGTGAGAGAAGGTACAGTGAGGTGGAAGTCTTGCTTATAAATGATTTCAGATTTTGATAAACAATGTGAACTTTGGTAAGTCTCCGTGCCTTATTTTCCTCGTCTTTAAAATGAGATCAATGGAAATTAAGTATAGTTGCTTTGTGACAGTAAATAGGGATCGCTTTCTTAGGAGTTTTGAAATGTCTGACAATAGTTCAATCATAGTAGAATGATGGATGGTGGAACATGGTTCAGGTAGAGGGTCGATGGAACAAACCTTGCTCCACAGCATCCCATGGAGGTGATAAAGGAAAAGGAAGAAGGGAAATAGTCATAACTATAAGCAAATACCAATCACCCAATCTTCTGAGCCTCTCTAAAGGACCTCCCCCTTTGGTTGGTGTCTAAATCTCCACGTTACAAGATGGCACATAACAGATTTTGAGCACAATCAAATTGAGTGTGGACATTTTAAAGCACAATGGAGTTGGGCCTGAAATAGTTGAGTACAATTGAGTTTGCCTAAATGAATCAGGTGTAATTGAGCTGGGTAACTGCATTGTGCTCAGCACTGGCGCTTGTCCAAAACGAGGGGCACAAGGCCAAAAAGGCACAGCTCAATGGGGCTTGAAATTTTCACAGAACAAGAAACTGTTCACAGAACAGAGAGATACAGTTGAAAATGTGATTATTGAAGCTAGTCACTTAAAGCCACTAAGTTATCCTATAGGCTTTAATGGTCTTTATAATGAAACCGCTATTCCAATGGTTGTCAAACTCAAGTGAGCATCAGAATTCTGGTGGGCTTGTTAAACACAGACCTTTAAGCCCCACCACCAGAGTTCCTGGCTCAGTATGCCTGGTAGGAGTCTGAGAATGTGCATGTCTAACACTTTCCCACATGATGCTAATTCTGCTGTTCTGAGACCACACTTCAAGAGCCACTATTCTAACAAATTATTGTAGCCAAAACTGAAGCATTTAAAAAATACTTTTAGATACTTTTAATACTTTAAAAGTACCTCCCAACATTTTGAAATATAAGGTAATGATACTTCTTTCACATTGCTTTACAAGTAAACTGTACAACTAGAGTAAGTAAATGTCTTCATGATAACTTGAACCACCTAAATTGTGATTCATAGTCAAAATTAACTATACTAACCCTCATTGTCTCACAAAACTATAAATAGCTACTGGTCAGAAATCTGAGGAAACCCCTACATCTTTTTTTTTATTTGTTTTTAAATAATTGTACACCACAGATAATATACTAAATGCAGGTTAGATACAGACTAGTAGTAATCACTCCCTTAGCAGTACCTTTTCCAGTGTTCTGTATCACCACCCTTAGTAATGTGTAGGTTTCATTCATTCAGTCAACAAATATTTGCTGAGCACATATTGTGCTCCAGGTATGGGAAATAACAACCGGAGTTAACATTATTTGGCACTCACTCTGCTCAGTTAATTCTCATGACCCTACAAGGTAGGTGTTGTTTCTCTCCTCATTTGACACATGAGAAAATTGAAGCACTGAAAGACTGCAAAGCAGGGATTTACCTCCAGGACATGAGACTCCCAAATGTGGGGTATTAATGGCTATTTCTCTACAGTTCTTAAGGTCTAATGGAGAACATTAACATTGTGTGATTCAGAGGCACTATTTCTCTACAGTTCTTAAGGTCTAATGGAGAACATTAACATTGTGTGATTCAGAGGCACGTAAGGGGAGTCCTGAATATGGAGGGAAAATTAAGTGGGGCACCATGGACCAGACCTGAGGGCTCAAGGAAGCTCTGCCCAAGGAAGTGACCTATAGGTAGATATTGTAAGGAGCTGTGAGATGACAGGGGAGGGGGAAAGGGGTCCTAGGCAGAGGCAAGACTCACTGCAAATGTCTGACAAGGAGAGGGTGCTGGCAATATGTAAACAGGTAAAAGAGTCTGGAATGCTAGAGAGTAGGAGTAAAAAACATGCTGAGAATCACTGGCTCATAGAACAACTTGGAATCCATTAAAGGAATAAAATTCTAGGATAAAAATAACTGTTTTTCCTCCAAACCAGCCTGTACTTCTGTTAATAGTATCATATCACTAAAAGTCCAAACTCAAAACTTTGGGATTATTACTCTATCACATTCACATCTATTAGTTGCCAAAACCAAAGTTTTCTATCTCCACATCTCTCTCCATTCTCAGCAGGTGGGAACCCTAACCTGCACACTTAATATCTCTCATTCAGATCAGCAATGGCGGTAACAATAACAAGGAATGTTTGTTGAATCCCCTTCTATTTGTCCTATTCTAAGCATTTTTCATGCATCTCATTTCATCCTAACAACTAGTCTATTAGGTTGACTTAATCTGATACCCAGGTAGGGATGAAGAATGGAGACTCAGGGAGGTGACTTGATCAAGTAATTCAGTCAATAAGTGATAGAGCCAAGATTCAACTTAGGTTTGACTGATTCCAGATCCCAAACTCCTTACTAGTATCTTCTAGTGAATTACAAGAAGCTCTTAGCAGGTATCCCAACATCTCTTTGCCCCTTTACTTAGTCCAAATAACACTACCATGTTAGCCCCTTGCTCAGTAATCTCAGTAATCCCCCCCAGATGGGGGGGCTTCTATCTTCTTGATGTATTTTATACTTTCCAATCTCTGAGTAACTGAAGATGGTATTTCCTTCTGCCCTCTAGCTCTGCATTTTGAAATCCTATTCAATATCCAGGCCCTCCTCAAATGCTGTCATCTTCTTGAAGGTTTTCTTGGTCTCTAGCTTATTTTGAATTCCTATAACACTTTACTTGCATCATTCAGCCGCTCAGCACTCTTCTTTTCTTTATTGGATATTGGACAGGAGCTCCTTGAGGACAGAAGCACATCTAGTTCGTCTCTGGAATTCCTCTTGCAGAGCCTTGACTAAGATTCAGTACATACTGGATGAATGAAAGTGCCATAAGAAGGAAATGGAAACTACTATAGGGAGAAGCTGAAATGGAAACTGTATCCTAGCAAGGACTTCATCTTAAGTCAGGAGAACTCTGTTACTTGGAGAATCCATAAAATATAGCGATGCATTTTGGCTTTTGTATAATTATTTAA
>NW_007775982.1:1395-3641 GCF_000696425.1 Galeopterus variegatus | reverse complement strand
GCGCTCAGCCAGTGAGCGCTGTGAGCGCACCGGTCATCCCTATATAGGATCCGAACCCGCCGTGGAGTGCTGCTGCGCTCCCAGCGCTGCACTCTCCCGAGTGCGCCACGGGCTCGGCCCGATCTCATTTGTTTATATACAGTGACCATGCTATCTGATCATTAGAGAATACTAGTCTGAGTGGAGCGAGTATCACTGGTGTAAGTCTCTATTTGGTTGTTTTAATCCATCTCACTGGAAGGGAGAGGGGGAAATGAAAAGGACTGCTTGGTCTTTGGGAGGGATCAGCTGCCGGGGAAGGTGCTCCTAGGCTGAGGTGGAAATGGGTCGGCCAGGCCCAGCCCGGGCCACAGCGGATGCAGGCTCAGTCATGGGCGGTCTGAGCTTCAGGAGCGGTGGAGGACTTGCGTCCATTTGGGAGTTGGACATGGCCGCATGGGGGGGGGTTGTTTGGAATGGCCGTGGGGGCACTGGGAAGGGAGGGAGGGATGGCCTTTCACACAGAGGCAGAGCAGACTGAGCAGGAGACGAGAGGCTGCAGTCATAGCTCAGAGGGCCAGGATGTGGGGCTGGGGCTTTGGGGGCCAAGTCCCTCTTTTAATTAGGGCGACCCAAGGATGAAAGGAGGAAGGTATTTTGGTAAATGGGACACAGGCATCTGTGCCTGGGCTACAAATTAGCCCAAGACAAAAGGATTGGCGGGGTGTCTGCTTGCCCAGAGAGTGGCCAGTGGCAGAAAGGGGTGGGCCAAACGAGACCTGCCACTGTCCTTGGAGCTGGGCTGGGCTTTACCGTTGGACAGAGGTGGCCCTAACAGTTGCATGGCCCTAAATATTACATTCCCGCATGGAGCGTAAACCATCGGCCTTTAGAGCCTATTTGGGCTTTTCCCACCATAGTAGTCACAGCTCTTGGTGCCACGAGCTGATTGGGGAAATAGAGGGTGCAGATGACCACAGTGATGTCCTCAGATTTCCACCTGGCACTGCCTCCTGTGTGGGATTGTTCTTGTTAGCAGAACCCTTTTACTGACCTGCATTTCCCTGAGGCTCAGGTAAAGTCGGTTCCCCTCTGGTACACATGGGTTGAAAGCAGGGGAAGCCAGCTGCATCAGGGTCTGCCCCTGTCCGGCAGGTAGCACACCAGCATCCTGTACCTGTCAGGTCCCCACTCCTCTTCATATCTCAGCTAGGACATCACTTCCTCAGAGGAGCCTTTCCTGACAAACTGGCCCAGCTTCTCTGTCACTGCCACTGGACATCCTGTACTCTTCCACATACTGTTTGTAATTTTCTCAGTTGACTGATGGTCTGTCTCTGCTCCTATGTAGACTAGGTGCACAGGGCAGGGGCTGTGCCTGTTTTATCCGTCCTTTTACTGCAGGGTGTGGCTGGCACTCTGGTGCTCAACAGTCATCTGTTGAAGTGATGGTTGAAAGGCAGGGTGGGTCTACATTATGGGAGGCAGTAGGGAGCCATGGCAGGTTCTTGAGGAATAACACATTTAGCTTGTCTGACCACTCACGCAGAAAATGCTCAGAGCTGGGTACTAGCTCAGAGACGTTTGCTGTAATATGGGCGTGAAGTGATAAAGAGGAACCTGGCCCGAGGTTGCTTCAGGAAGAGCAGAAGGGGCTGTGGATCAAATGTACCTGATGCATGCATCCTCTGAGGGAAGGAAGAGGCAGGAGAAAGAAGCAGGTGTGGTATGTGTGGCCAGCAGGGCTAGCCAGGCCTTCAGGGAGCCAGGACAGCTGCAGGGGGTGATCCAGGTGGGTGATCCAGGTGGGCAGCTGTGCCAGTTAAGGCCAGACCCACCACATCACAGGAGACCCTCCAGGCAGGGCAAGACCCCACATTTAGGTGCAGTTGAGAAGAAACCCAACTCCTGGGAGTACCCAGATTCTGTTTGCTGAGCACCTCCTATGTGCCAGCTCAGGGACCTAGATGAATAAAACTGAACCCCATTCTGCAGGCCAGCCCACTGGAGCTGGGCACGCGGGCCCACAGGTGACTGAGAATGTGACAAACGCCCTCGTGGAGGTCAGGCGGCAGCCGCAGAGGTGGAAGGAGTCACCTCTGCTGTAAAGGAGAACCTGCGCCTCCCTTTTTCTTTTCCTGCCTCTGTTCCAGGAAGCAGCTGTGTGCAGCGTCTCAGCCTGGCCACATGCTGCTCTGACCAGCACCTGCTCCCTTGGTGCCCTCCCCATGCCTCTGCAGAGCCCCTCCCTCCTGGCACCATCTTTT
>NW_007775982.1:0-443 GCF_000696425.1 Galeopterus variegatus | reverse complement strand
GCACCTAGTAGGCTGGTGATAGCCATCTGTTGGTTGGAGGCTGGATGCTTGGAGTAGCAGCTAGGAGTGCAGTCTGTCTCTGGTGGCCTTTGATGGAGTTGATAGAGAGGAATGTTTTGTCTCTCAGGTGAAGAAACAGATACAGAGCCTAGAGCCGCCTGCCCAGGACCACCCGCTGGTGACGGGTCAGGGTGCCACCAGGGCTGGGGTCCCGCTGCCTCTTCACCTCTGCTCATCAGAGGGTAAGGAAAGGGGTTCCCTCATTTAACAGTGACAGTAAAAATTGTGCCTCTGTGGCATCATGTTGATGTTTTCTTAATCCAAAGAGGATGTGCATTTCAATTTTACGTTTTTCAGTGGAAAAGAAAACTCATTTCAGACTATTTTCTTTCTTTTTTTTTTTTTAAAAAAAAAGATGACCGGTAAGGGGATCTTAACCCTTG
>NW_007775981.1:2958-3641 GCF_000696425.1 Galeopterus variegatus | reverse complement strand
AGTGGCAAAAGACAAGAAGAGATGCTAAAGTCAGTTGACAAAGCATAAATTTGAGTTCTCCATCTTACAGAATGTGTTTGTCATGAAATTATTATAGTTTTATTTCAGCATATGACTGTTAACTGGAGGTATTTATGATGGCTTTCTTTGACTTCCTCTTTTTGAATTGTTGCTTGCAGGAAGCTTTGGAATGGTCTGGTACATGTTTTGGCTTTTGGTGTCTTATGAGAGCCCTGCAAAGCATCCTACTATTACAGATGAAGAACGTAGGTACATAGAAGAAAGCATTGGAGAGAGTGCAAATCTTTTAGGTGCAATGGAAGTAAGAATTTTATTATGGTGTATATTTCTATTCTTATTCCTCATCTCACTCCCCCAGTGAAACTATNGATTCCCCCCTTAGAAAAATTCTTTGAGGACAGGAATTTTGTCTTATATGTTATATTTCTACCAGGTAGCAGAGTGCCTAGAATATGAACTGCTTTGTAAATGTGTGTTGGATGTATGAATAACTTTTAAAAAAATCAATAATTCTTTACTGTGAGTTTCTTGTGTATCAGTGCTGTTTGATAGAGACAAAGAGATAAAACCACAGGACCGACCCCCAGGAAGCTTGAAGTCGAGTGGCAAAAGACAAGAAGAGATGCTAAAGTCAGTTGACAAAGCATAAATTTGAGTTCTCC
>NW_007775981.1:0-844 GCF_000696425.1 Galeopterus variegatus | reverse complement strand
TACAGCAGGTAGGTTGATAAAACAGCATAATCTCCAACTCCCTGTATCCTACCACCTTTCTAAACAAAATTTTACTTCTTATTTATGTTTTGTACATTTCTGTAGCTTCAAAGTAAATGTAAACATAGAATCAAATGTGAATAGACCTTGTATCTTAGTTATATTGAACTTTTTATCGTGAACAAATTCAATATACAGCAAAGTAGAAAAGAATAGTAATAGCAATAGCCAATTACCCACCAAATAAGTAGAACAATTGCTAACATCTTATCACATTTATTTTACTTTTGTTTTACTGAACCATTTCAAAGTAAATGAAACACCAAAACACTTTATTCATAAATACTTAACATGCATCTCTAGAAAAATAATATTCTCCTGCACAATCTCAGTACTACTATCGCACCTAACACAATTAAAAATAATTCCCTAAAATCTTCTAGATATCTAGATCATATTCAGTTACATAGATCATCTTAATACCCAGTCCATATTCTAATACCTAATCTACATTCATATGTCTTTTGTAGCTATTTGAGTATAGCTCCAATTAAGGATCACGTGTTGCAATAAAACACATGGTTTTATTAAGAGAATGTTATCAGAATACCATAAGCCCCCTTTTAGCCTCTAACAATTTTTCAAGGTAAAAACATAGATACTTTTCGCTAACATTTGATGAAGTGCTTTACCACATGAAGAATAATGTTCTTAAGAGAGATTAGCCTAGTATAGATAAACACTTGCCCAGCAGAAAATAGTTCTTTACTTCTAATCACATATACATGTATACGTATATGTGTGTGTGTGTGTGTGTGTGTGTGTGTGTGTGTGTGTGTGTGTG
>NW_007775980.1:0-3641 GCF_000696425.1 Galeopterus variegatus | reverse complement strand
TGCTCTCCCAACCCCAGGGGAGTTTAAGAACATGAAAAACAGTTGTGCCCTTCTCTTGATTCATAGCTTGAGAGCCTCATGTGGAGACAGAGGCACCATTTGACGAAAATGGTGTTAGGGGAAGCCCAGAGAATCTGGCTGCTGGAGGTTTCTCCAGGAGGTGGTGCCTGGAGGCTTCCTCTATTTCTATTTTCTATCTTGACCAAAGTTTTATAATGTTCTCACTGTTTCAAAGCATATAGAACGTTTGGTTTTATTTTTGGCCGCTCTATCAAGTTTCCAACTGTTCTAACTTTCTTTTACTTCTACTGGGATATTGAAAAAAGTAACACTGGCACATTTGGGGGCCTCTCCTCAAGTGCTACACTCATATTTAGAGATAGGTAATCTTTTCATATAAAAATTGGTATGGATGACCTCCCACATTATTAGAGATCCCAAAGAAAAGTACGCTGGCCATTTGAGATCAGAGGCCCCAGGGCTTTGTCACTGTTACTTATGATCATCGTAGCTGCTGACATTCTTACAGCATGTTATGGTGTGTCTCCACATAGAACCTTATTTGAGTCTTCTGTCAACTCTCATGAGGTCAATTGCAATCAAGTCCATTGCAGGTGAGTGAATGGAGGCTCCAAGATGTTATGTAACTGTCCACAGTTCCACAGCTGGGAAGCAGCACCTAAAGCACAAACCCAAACCTTCTGTTGCTAAATTCCTTGCTCTTCCACAGTGTCCAGGTATGGGCGATGTTCCAGAGAGACTAGCATCATGGGAAGATGCGTGGCTGGAGTCACCTGCTACCCTCTTGGTGTGTGCTACTGACTACGTAGCTGATGATGTGGAATCCATCCCCTGATGAAGTCCACTTTTCCTGGGGCAGAAAGCCTGCTCTTTGGTCAAGGAGGTGTAAATGTCTGAGCCTCCCTGCTCCAGCTTCCCTCAAAAGCTGCCAGGGAACACCTTAAAATTGTCCAAGTCTCTTCTCTCCCTGTGCACATTTTCTCTGTTTTCTCTTCCACCGGGCTTCCTTCTCTGTCCTGCCCTCTGACAGTTACGAAAGTCCATTAATATCTGTTGTCTTGGTCAAAAATATTGTGCAGTTACACCTTAAAATTGTCCAAGTCTCTTCTCTCCCTGTGCACATTTTCTCTGTTTTCTCTTCCACCAGGCTTCCTTCTCTGTCCTGCCCTCTGACAGTTACGAAAGTCCATTAATATCTGTTGTCTTGGTCAAAAATATTGTGCAGTTATTCTCCTGTCCCAACCTTTGCTGAAAAAGAATCTGGTTAATTAACATTGATTACAATCCGCCAACTGCAAGTAAAAATCGATTACTGGGGTCCCTAATTTGAATGCTGTTCTCTCTCCTTATCTCTTGTGAGAAAGAGACAGAGAGTGTGAGAAAGAGGAGAAGTGAGAGGAAAGAGGATATTTTTTAAGCAGTTCAATTTTCAGGGTCCCTGGCGAGGGACATTAGTGATGTGCTGGTCCTTAGATCTTGCCCACTCTCGTTCAGTGTGGCCATTTTTCAGCATGACGTCTAATTGCTGCAAATAGTCATTGTGCACATTTGGGCCTTGTTCATAGCTCCCTTCTTTATTGAGAGAGGCGCAATGGTATTGATTCTGGATGGCCAGGGAGAATGCCAGAGAATATTAGTAAGGAGCAGAGAGAACACAGTACATAAACTTTTATGACACAATGTCAAGCTGGATTGTGAAGACATAAATGAAAAGGACAACACGGTCTGTAATTACCACAAGCCCACATCTTCCATCTGCTGGGGCAGGCCCGAGCTGGCCAGGGCAAATTGCAGAGGGGGATGAATTGTCCAGCTCACAGGGTGGTGGCCCATAGTTATTGCTCCTCATTGTTGAGAAAAAATATATGCACTTGTCGTGGGTCACAGTGTGGTCTTGAGGAAAGTGCGTGGATTCTGATGTCAGCTCGGCCAAGCTAGCTTGCTGCTAGCCATGTGACACTGGGCCAGCCACTTAACCTCTCGGAGCAAGGTTGCTGCTAAAACAGAGATAATAATTACTTTGCAGGGGTGATGTAAGGATTAATTGAGATAGTGCATGTAAACCCTTTGTATGGTGCCTGGAAAAGAATGAGCTTTTAGCGGATAGTAGATATTCTAATCATTGCTCATTTTTTTGATTCTGTAAATATTTACAGAATGCTTGCTATGCACAAGCACTGTGCTGGATGCTGGGGATAGGGCGGTGCCCCAGCCTCACACATCTCACAGCTCTGTGGGTGAAATGAATGTTCATCAGTCACTGACCCAATCAATGTGAAAATGTTCCTGCAGTAGGCACTGGGAAGGAAGGGCACGATGCTGTATGAGTGACTCATTCAGGGATTTCTGTGGTTCCTCCTTTTCAACAATTGCATTTATTCATTCATTATCTATCTCTCCCACTGGTACATACTTTCCCTGAACTCAGGGACTCAGTTTTATTCATTCCCTCTATCTCCAGTGCCCAGAACAGTGAATGATACATAGCAGGCACTCAGTGAATATTTACTAAATGAACGAATAGCTGTGTACTTAGGGTAGAGAAGAATTAGTGCCTGACTTTTAAGAGGAGGTGGCCGTGTCCCTGTGGCTCATTTTGCACAGACATGTGTACACAAGGAACACAGAACATTTACAACTCCATGGAAACATTAGCAGGTTTACCTACAAAATCAGTTAAGCTCATACCTTGAAAATTTAACCTAGACATTAGCATCACATACCTGCATAGGGACTGATATACAGCTGGCACCTTATGGCAAGTAATGAAAGAAAATGGGAAGACAAGGGAACTGGTTGTCTCTCTCTGAATTGATCTGCTTTGGTTCATGCAATGTGAGGTGAGTGTATTAGTCAGGGCAGGCTAACTCACTTGATGAACAATGCCCAAATCTCAGCAGGGAGAGTCAGCAGAGGAGCTCCCCTGCACTCAGTCTGCAGGAACAGGCCCTGCTGTCAGGTCTGGGTCCTCCACTGGAGCCTCCACAGCCAGCTGGCAGGTGAAGAAAGAGAGACCTAGAATATGGGTAAGTAGACCCACTCCTTACGGCGTCAGCCTGGAGGTGGCCATGTCACTGTGGTTCATGTCGCATGGGCGAGAACAAATCACATAGCTTTGCCTAGGTGCCAAGGAGCTTGGGGGTGTAGGCAGCTGGTGTGTCCAAGAGGAGGTGGTGGGCGCTACGTGTCTCTACAAGAGTGAATTCAGCAAACACTTATGGAGACGCCACTGTGAGCCAAACCAGGATCAGGATCGGAGCTGACTAGAGCTCAGAGCCCTCCAGGAACGCTCCATCTAGTGGAGAAAACACGCAGCACGCACACAGCTGGGGTGAGTGTGGTGGTGGAGGGGACAGCACGGCAGCATTGGAGTGCAGGGGAAGGAGGGCTTGATCCCACACAGACCGTGGGCCGGTTTCCCTGGGCACAGTCAGATCGGAAAAGAGTATGATGCTTTACGCCTGGTGTTGTGGAGATGGCTCACTGTCCACTGAAGACATTAATGTTGGTCAATTAAGTACTTAGGGTTGACACACAGTGGTGACTTTTTTGGTCATGGTTAGATTCCATGTGAGAATTATGACATATACTGTATTCTTAAGTACTATCTTTGTTGTAGG
>NW_007775979.1:0-3641 GCF_000696425.1 Galeopterus variegatus | reverse complement strand
GATTTCACTGCTTATTGATGGTAGCACTAGGATTTGAACTCAGGTCATTCACCTTCCAGAACTTGCACTCCAAAGAGAAGTTTGAAATGTTCATTTCAAAAATCACTCTACTTGATTCTGGATCCATTATTTACTAGCTTTCTGGTTTTCTGTCTTTATCCCACATGAAGTTTCACACACAGACTATCCATGAGAAAATTCATAAAAAGCACTAATGAAATGCCTATCAGATAGTACGTGCTGACTATAAGTAAAATAAAAAATGTTAAGGATTCCAAGTATTACTGTTGTTGTTGTTCAAATTCACTTATTTTCTTGAGAACAAAACTATTTAGGTTTTCTCACTCTGAATTTTTTACATTAATTTATATTTCCCTTGTATTAGGACATTGGAAATCAAGTTGTAGTGGGAAATTAGCAATTTCTAAAAATTTCATAGTCCATAAAACTAAGTTTGCAAAATTTAAGTCCACAAAATTTAGCATCGCAGTAGCCACTGAATGGCAACTTTCAGTTTTCTGAAGAAATAAGTGTTTGTAGATCACTGTAATTTTTGATGCATGGTTTGTTTGCATTCAACAAAAGAATTTGGATGCTTGAGAGAAAGGTGATTTAGACTGCATTTACATGCAGAACTAGTTCAATTATTATGAGGGTCAAGTCATTCAAAACCCAGTTTTGACAGAACCTAGATTGCTAAAGTAATGTTCTTTAAGATGAGTATGGTTTGAGACTTTAAATATTCATCATTAATAAAAATTCTATGACATTTTTCAAAAGAACATTTGCCCAGGTCATTTGACCAGATGCCAAGTTAAATCATTAAGGCATGGCCAACTGCCATTTCATTTTTCGTTTTTTACTTAATATCATAGTTTTTTTTTAAAGGAACATAAGATATCATTTTTTTAGCATAAAATTTACAAGTGCATATCAGAACCTCAGAAAGTGCCCTTTCCAAACCTATAACTTTTGAGGTCTTTAAAAAATCTGTCCTTGGGATAGGTATATTGTTGTTAGAGAAGAGTGTTTCTGAGTTTTTAATATTTAAATTCTGGAAATATCAGAACCTCAGAAAGTGCCCTTTCCAAACCTATAACTTTTGAGGTCTTTAAAAAATCTATCCTTGGGATAGGTATATTGTTGTTAGAGAAGAGTGTTTCTGAGTTTTTAATATTTAAATTCTGGAAAAAATTTTTCATTTAAAAATCTTCCAGTGAATAGGCCAGAGCCATTTTTATGGTTTGTTTTTTGTTAATGTGTTGGTGGTTGCAACTGATGTTTTTAATGGCTAAGGATTAAACTATAATCCATTTGATAAAGTTATTCTTTTGATTTTCTATTTTATCACAATTTCACAGAAAAAAAATGCAGTGTAATTTTTAACTTATCCACACATTTTAATAACCTTTACCATTTCTCATTAATGGGATATAGGGTGAGTCCTTTCCAATCTGTTTCAGGATATAATAAGGATAGGCTTTGTTTCACATTTCACATAGTAAACATTCGTGCTTTGCTATCAAAATAATTGTTATGTTACCTCATCAGTTTTCATAGTTTGAATGTTGAAGAAAATTGGTAATATTAAATTTGGATGGTGTCTTGATGTGACTTTTAAAATGCAAGCAAATTAAGAAACAATGAGTAAGAAACGAAAATGAAGTTAAATTTGAAAATATGCTATTAAGTACATGTATAGTTTATGTACATTGAATTAATATATCACTCTTACTACATTAGGAAGGATTTTTTTCTTTCCACAGTAAATTACTTCCAAGTTAGCTTCCTCCCATATATATTATATAACTTTCAATGTGTTGAATTTTCAGTGTACAGATAAATGCCTACTATGTGCCTCTTGAAAATATTCATGTTTTAAAAAATGTGATATTTCTATCCAGTTACATGCAATAGGATCTGGTAAACTCCTACTTGTCCTTAAGAACTCAAATTATATTTTATCCCTTTTGTCATTCCTTCTCTGATCCACAAAGGTAAACTTCCCTACCTGAGGTTTCTCTAGATTTTTATGAATATCTAGTTATCACAGATCATTTGATAATAATAACACAGCTAAGACTTTTTGAGTGCTCACTATACCAGGCACATGGTTCTAAGTGCTTTAAATGCACTATTTCATTTAATTTTTTTACTGCTCTGAGAATAGGTTTGATTTCTGTAGTTTCCAAATAATTGCTGTCACTTATTCATTCAACAAGAACAACACATGTTTACCTCTGTGTGTGTGAGTCTGTGTGTGTGTGTGATACCGGGCATTTATGCTATGTCTAAACACTGGGGATTCAAAAATCTTTAAGAGAGCTTACTACATTATAAAATAATACTATTATAAGAAAGAATACAGTTACATAAACAATATATAATGTTATAAAATAGAAAATATCATGAAGGAGGTGAATAGAAAATGTTGTGGTATGGTGGAAAGGTCGACAACATCTGTGCAGTGTCTATTATGTGCCATGCACTTTACAGAGTTTAACTCTTAAGTTTCATAATTATGCTAGGAGATAAGCATTATTAGTCTTCTTTATTGATGAAGAAGTTGAAATTCGAGAAGTTGAATTAATTGAGCAAATTCACATGGCTAGTAATTGGTGAATAAAATAAAATCCAATTCTTTCTGATTTCATTATGTCAGTTGGTTTCTTTGCTTGAGAGGATTTTAAAGAGATGAGAGGATGTGGATTTTAATAATAAGAAAGGAGGGAAAGGGAATTCTCAGAATATTGGATATTCCAGGTCTAGTTCAGGCTCTGAAACTATTGAGAGTCTGAATTAGAACTGAGATAACTCTTTTCAGTGGGCTTAATGTAGCTGAAGTCTTGCCTTTTAAGAATTACATTGCAATTACTTAGAATAATGAAGACATAAGTGCTGCAGATCCGTTTCTCACATGATATATAATATGTCTGTGTATAATAATCAAAACCTGTCTTAATGTCTAGTAATTTCTTTAGTGAACTAAAAGTTACCTAACAGGTCAAGTGGTTAATGAATCTTTCAAAAGCTACTAATTTGCACTCTACATACAGCTAAATCATTCAAAGAATATGATTTCTTATATATAAATGATTAGGATTTATTACAGTAAAACAGATTTAATAATGCGCATGTCTCTGCTTTATCTGTGTTTGTTGACTGCAATTATAGGGCATGTGCTGTTTATTGATTTGTTTCTTTAGATTCATAAAATTGCCTTTTCCTTCAAGACACAAAGATGTGAATGTCATTGGCATGTCTCTGCTTTATCTGTGTTTGTTGACTGCAATTATAGGGCATGTGCTGTTTATTGATGTTTCTTTAGATTCATAAAATTGCCTTTTCCTTCAAGACACAAAGATGTGAATGTCATTGATTGCACTAGAACACTTACACACATGCACACTCACACATACACATATATCCCCCCATATGCACACAATTCTACAATAAATAAATGTTTTTGTTCTTTCTTTGCAAGATTAATTACATTTAGTAGAAAAATCAACACAATGTTAAAAAGTGACAATATCATTGTAATCTACATGAATAAGATGAGAGCATTTCAAAATCTATAAGAGTAACTACTCAAGAATTTGTGTTCTTAGACTGAGATCAGCAATAGTTATAAACATAAC
>NW_007775978.1:0-3642 GCF_000696425.1 Galeopterus variegatus | reverse complement strand
CACAACGTGTTTTCATTTCCATGGCGGGAATACCTAGGAGTGGAATTGCTGGGTCCTGCAGATCTAGGTTCAACATTTTGAGAAGCCACCAAACTATTCACAGCGGCCACCCCACTACATTCCCAGCAGCTGTGTGATAGTTCTGATTTTTCCATGTCCTTGTCAACACTTGTAATCAGACCCTTCAATTTTGAACCCAGGGTGAGTTCCTTTTTGGGGGGGTTGGGGGAGAGCTGGCCAGGATCTAGGATCCGAAGCCGTGACCTTGGTGTTATAAGGCTGCGCCCCCCCCCCCTGAGCCAACCAGCCAGCGCCCCAGGGTGAGTCCCTACTTGTCTCTCCTAGTCCCAGCCCTGCGGTGAGGGGCTGAGCCCCCCTGGTTCCAAAGGCCTTTCATGTTCTCTCTACAGCTCGTTGCCAGCGCCCCAGGGTGAGTCCCTACTTGTCTCTCCTAGTCCCAGCCCTGCGGTGAGGGGCTTAGCCCCCCTGGTTCCAAAGGCCTTTCATGTTCTCTCTACAGCTCGTTAAACCAGGCAAGATAATAAAACAACGATGATGGTGGTGGTGGTGGTGGCCTAGGGCTGACTGTGTGCCGAGAACTGTTCCAAGCATCCCTCATGTGTACCTTCACTGACTAGTGGCCCATTTCGCAAATGGGGACTCTAGAGGCTCAGACACAACTAGGGCCTGGCTGGTCGGGGCTGGGGACCCAAGCCTCTCTCCTTTGCTGCGATTCCAGGGCCTTGCTTGAGTGTTTTGTTTTGTATTTTCCTTTCTCTCTGGTGCTTCCAGCTGCCACCCTTGGGAGCCTGGCATTGGCAGGGCTGGGAGGCGCTGTTGGGGTGTTTAAGGGACTTTAAAAAGTATTCCCAGCATTTCCCGGGGGCGGTGCTGTAATTAGTTGTGCTGATTAGGAGGTCGTCTCCAGCAGGTGTGTCTCTGGGGATACCCGGGGTCATTTGGGGACTGTGGCGAGCAGGGAGGCTTGGCTGCCCACCTGGCTTGCCCTCCAGAGGCCTCCGCTGCCTCCCCTTAGACACCCAAGGAGCATGTGTCAAGCCCTAGCTTTGCAACTGGTGGGCTGTGTGGCTCTGAGGAAGTGGCTGTCCCTCTCTGAGTCTTTGCTTTCCCATCTGTCTACTGGGTGTACAGGCATATAGCATGGCTCCCGCAGTACACAGCACCCCATGCCAGATCCCCTAGCAAAATATTAATCCCCGTCATTGTAAATGGCTACAGTTCACAGATCTCTCTCTTATCCCCAGCACTGTCCCAAGGCTTGAGGTGGACACCATTGTCAGTCCCATTTTACAGCTGAGGAACTGAGACTCAGAGGCCTGGAGAATGTGAGACATGAAACCCAGGGCACCCAACTCTTTTCTTTTGCCACATGAGGATGCAGTGAAAAGGCTGCCATCTGCAAGCCAAGAAGAGAGACCTCATCCGACACTGACCCTGCCGGCACCTTGATCTTGGACTTCCAGTCTCCAGAACTGTGAAGAAATAAGTTTCGGTTATTTAAGCCACCTATGGTATTTTGTGATGGCAGCCCCAGCTGGCTAAGGCAATGAGTTATAGATTTTAATCCTCAAAATAGGAGGAAGCAGTTATGGTCAAGGAGACCGAGAGCTCAGAAAGGGCAAGACACTGCCCTAAAGTCACACAGCCAGGAATTGACAAGTGAGATTTGAACTCGAATCTGGCTAGTTCTCAGTCCCATGTGTGCCTCCCGACTGCTCCCCAGACCCCCACAAACAGCTCCAAGGAGGCAGATGACAGGCGTGGGTTTGAATCTTCACTCTGGCAGCCTACTCTCCAAGTGACTTGGAACAAGGCGCTTCCACTATCTGAGCCTCAGTTTCCTCATCTGGAAAATGGGACTCATGACAGTTTTAGAGACTTGTGAGGATTGGATGAGATCAGTTATGAAGTTCCCTTAGCTGGGGTTAGCACAGAGGGTAAGAGCACTGGAGCAGCTGTCCTCTCTGACCCTCAGTCTCTTCTTCTATAGAATGGGCATAATGTCAGTACCTACTTGAATACAGTGCTTGAGTCAGAGTCTTGACTGAGTGGGAGTAACGTGGTTCGAACAGAATCTGGCATCAGTAAGTGCTTGATGTATATTAATTCCAAAAACTGATTATAAATGCAAACATGCCCACCAACCTAGAGACCTCCCCCAAGGACACACACACACTGGGACCCCTCCTGCCCAGGAGTGCATGATTGCTTTCTCTACAAACTGAGCTCTCCAGTTCTGTCACCATGGGGCACATGTGCCTACTTGCACTTAAATTTAAATTAATTGAAATGAAATTAAAATTTCAGTGTCTCAGTTGCACGGGGCACTGAGACAAGTGCTCAGTATCCACATGTGGCCAGTGGCCACTATACTGGACAAAGCCCACACAAAACATGTCTATCATCCAAGGGAGTTCTATGGGGAACACTGGACTAGAACATTCTAGAACAGGGGTTCTCAGCCAGAAATGATTATTTGCTCCCCAGGGGACACTGGGTGATGTCTGGGGACATCAGCGGTTGTCTCAACTGGGGGGAGCTCCTGGCATGGAGTAGGTGGAGGCCAGGGACGCTGCTCAGCACGTGCAGTGCCCAGGACGGCCCCACCCCAGAGAGTGACCCGGCCCCAATGTCCACAGTGCCGAGGGGGAGACCCCGTTCTGGAGCGACAGTAGCTACTAATCATACACGGTGGCTTACCTATACACTTAAAGTGAGGGAAATGAAAAATGCATTTCCTTCGCTGCCCCGTCCCTGTTTCAAGGGCTCAGCAGCCACAGGTGGCTCCCGTGTTGGACAGCTAGGACGTCGCGCACGGTGGCTTACCTATACACTTAAAGTGAGGGAAATGAAAAATGCATTTCCTTCGCTGCCCTGTCCCTGTTTCAAGGGCTCAGCAGCCACAGGTGGCTCCCTTGTTGGACAGCTAGGACGTCGCCGGCTCCCGTGTTGGACAGCTAGGACGTCGCGGTCATCGCAGAAAGCGCTGGTGGGCAGCACCGGTACCACAGGCTGCGGTTCCGCGCGCGTCCACACGGGGGCGGCGTCTCCCCAGGCTCCGGCACACCTTGGCTGAGGTCGCGCGCACCTGTCCCTGCCCCGCAGAGGATGAACGTGGCCCAAACGCGACAGGGGCTTGGTGACATCACATCCTTGGTTTGCAAATCCTTGGCGAGCACCTACTGTGTACCAAATTCTGTGCTGGAGACAGCTCAGCCAGGTTCCCTCCCCACTGGATGACAGTATCACCCTGCCACCAGTCATGATAACCTTAAATGTCCCCATTTATGAGGGGGGTGGGGGAGATGGCAAAATCACCCCAGGTGAGAATCATCATTTTGGTGAATCAACTCATCACACACATAAATATTTAACTTATTAAATAAGCAGTTATATGGGGGGGGGGAGCTTTCAACTTTTTTTGACCATGACATCTCCACCCAGTTATAAAAAACACACACACACATGTTCAGAACACACATTTAAATACATACATGCTATGGGTTGAAGGTTTGTACCCTCCAAAGCTCATGTTGGAACTTAATCCCCAATGTGGTATTTGCAAGGTGCAGCCTTTGAGAGGTGATTGGATCATGAGGACTGTAACTTCATGAATGGATT
>NW_007775977.1:2753-3642 GCF_000696425.1 Galeopterus variegatus | reverse complement strand
TTAACACTTTCATCACCTAACTAACTACCTTAGTTGTTCTTGGTAATTCCTAAGAAAAAATATGTCCTAATGGAATCAATTCTCATTTCTCATTTTTCCTACTCTGGTCCCTTAATTGGCAATGGTCCTTCCCCTGTGCCCTTTGTGCCAGTACTGTCCAGGGGAATGTTCACTCCCTGTCTACCATAAAGTCCCCAAATGATAAATGGATCTCAGTTTACAGTGAGTGAGAACTATGCTCTATGTCCCATGAAGCGATGAGAAGGAAACTCGGTCTCCCATGCTGGATGCAAATTATAAAGCTATAGCAGTATTTCTAATGGAAGCTAAGAAGATAGAGAGAAATGGGTGGGTACTAATGTCTGTGTCCTTGAGTCCTACAGACCTTTGTAAAGAGTACCCAGAGATACAATTCATTGATTTGGTTTGGAAACAGGTAACAGATCACCATGTCTCCACTCTTTTAAAAAATTGAACTTATTGTTGGTATAGTAATAGAGAACTTTTAAACAAATTGTTATAAATCCAGCTGATCTAATTGTAATATATTGACATGGCTAAACCATGGATTTGTAATGACTACCATAAGTAAGACCGCTATGAATTCCTTCTTAACAATGAAGTGTCTAGGGCTGAAAATTTAAGGAGGCAGGGTTCTCAGGATTCTGCGTGTGCACAGCTGGCACCCGGGAGGGAGAACCTCTTGAAATTTTGAGTCCTAGCTGCCTTGTTTGCCTCATCTTCCTCCTAACACTGAGTGTCATAATTGACATGTGTACTCCACAAAGAGCTTGTTTTAAACCAGGTTGAGACAGCAATCAATAAAGGCAAAGGGATATTTGCAAATATTACTTTAGGTTATCTACACATTGACACTTTACTAACACAA
>NW_007775977.1:0-2575 GCF_000696425.1 Galeopterus variegatus | reverse complement strand
CAAAGGGATATTTGCAAATATTACTTTAGGTTATCTACACATTGACACTTTACTAACACAAAGAAGGAAATAAAATAGTCAGTTTTCTAAACAGTTTTATTCATATACACAGAAAAGCTGGAAAACAGAGGTCTCAGGCCTCTTGCCCTCATTTAACACAATTTAATTATAAACATATATTAGCTGGTTTATTTTTTAAACATTTCTTGTTTAATTTAAAAATCTGTAAATTTTTAAATTAGAGAAAGTAAGTGCAGTCATTACGTATGAGAAAAATGGCTTTTGTCAGGGATTGCCCTTTCACATGGCTTCAGGAGCTAGGCAGTCACATAAATCAGTCCAGTAGGCTAGAAGGGGACTGCAGTGAACAACAAAAGTCATGCCTAGTCTAATGACATTCAACATCAAATTTTAAATTTTTTTATTGTTATTAGAAAACAATAATTCTAGTGATCTAATATCTTGTCTTTTATAACGATCCTCTTAAAACCTCTGTCTGTAATATATAGTCTTCAATATTTAGATCTTTCCTTAGTTTAACCCCTCTTCCCCTACCTACTAGCAACAACAACACAACAGTCATAAAAGCAAAAACAATAAAAACAGACTTGCTCCTCAGAACCTGAAATGATCCTAATTTGTGGCTTCTCTCCTGAAAGATGGAAGATACGAAGGTGCTATTGACAACTTAATGTGGTTTTCAAAGCAGTAGCCAGCCAATCTTCCAGAGAGGCCTTGAAGGAATGAGAAAAATCTCTTGTAGTTATTGCGGGTGTGAGGACAGGTAAAGTCCAGAGGCGGGCCCTAATGGGTTGCAACCAGAGTGCCATAAAGTGCTGAACAGCAAGAAGATAAGGGCAGTCGATAACCGAAAGGAATTTTTGGAAAAATAAAAAAGGAGACCAAGGAAGAAAAATTCAAATGATTCTTTAAATAATATTTATTTAATTCATTCTTTTTCCTAGAACTGGTTCACTGCATACAGTTTAACAGTCCTTAATTTCTTTTCTTGTTTCTGCAGTAACTATTTTTTCCATCAGAATAATTTGTCTGGAACAATACTAGCATGCTGCAGCACCTAATATAAATTTTGTATCCAATTAATTTCATTCCTTACTTGAGCACCATCAGCCTGAATATAGTCATAACATTGTCTACATGAAGGCCACAGTGACTGTGGACTTTTTAGGTTTTAAATGAATTGGTGATTAAAATATAAAAATTGCCACACACAACTTTATGTGCAAAACAAAACCTTTAATTGCTTTGTGTCAAGATCTATCATAAAGAATAAGAAGGCAGTGAAAGCAAAGAAAACAGTCATTTCTGTTCTGGATTCTTTTTCTCAGTGGAGGAAGTGTGTTTCAAGGGAACACTGCATTGAATAGGCTTATGCAATTATTAAACTATCTTGGAAGGGTTCCTGATAAATCATACAACATTATCTCTCACCTCATTACCCCTACTCTATGTGCAACTTTTGGTACCACGAAACTGTTATTTCTGGAAAAACTTCAAAAAATTAGATTCCGTAAGCTTCCCGTGCTAGCTCTTTCTAACGTTGGAGTTAGGCTGTGACTATACATAGCTGAACTCAGTTGAAAACGCATATTTATTTAGGAAATAAACCACCATACATAGTTAGTCATGGGTGCCAGTATCTCATATAAATCTGTTCATTCATAAAGTACTCCCACCTTTGAAATGGTGCCCGACATCAGAACTGTTATTTTATGAAAATGGGCAAAATCGTTTTTATATGAGAACCAGTATTGAATATCCTTTTACTTGCTATTACTCAATAGTCCCATTAAATACCTTATTCCTTATGTGTTCCCTGGAAGCCATAATTCTAACTGGTCTTTATAACATTTACTAAGAAGTGAGAAATCATTTTCATCTTGCAATGTTGTATCATGTTAAAGTAGAAATTTTAACACATTCTGCATCATGTAATATAAGTTCATTTGAACCATTCTTCAGTGTAAATATCAAGTCTTATTTTTTTCTTAAAGAATTTCCTGATTCCAGTTTTTTCTCAATTGTTGGTAATTCATGCTTTATTTTAAATAATCTGATGGAGTTTGGATGTGTTGTCCCCTCCAAAACTCGTGTGGAAATTTGATCTCCAATGTGGCAGTGTTGGAAACTGAGTCATGGGGGTGGATCCCTCATGAATGGGTTCATGCTCTCCCTGGGGGAGGATGGGTACTGAGTGAATTCTCGCTCTATTAGTTCCCATGAGAGCTGACTGTTTAATAGACCCTGACACCTTCTCTCCCTCTCTTGCTTCCTCTCTCACCATGTGATCTGCTTGTACCCGCTGGCTGCCTGCCACTTTCCACCATGAGTGGAAGCAGCCTGAAGCCCGTGCCAGATGCAGCTGGCCCAGAATCCTAAGCCAAATAAACCTCTGTTCTTTATAAATTACCCAGTCTCAGGTATTCTATTATAGCAACACAAAACAGACTAAAACATAATCCTTTCTAAATCCTTGATTTATATGGAATTCAGACTAGTTTATTGCACATTAGTAATAGAATTGAGGCACTTGAATGTGTGTGTGTGTTTTACC
>NW_007775976.1:2233-3642 GCF_000696425.1 Galeopterus variegatus | reverse complement strand
AAATCAAATAAATAAATAAATAAATAAATAAATAAATAAATAAATAAATAAATAAATAAATAAATAAATAAATAAAAGGGGCTGGCTGGTTAGCTCAGTTGGTTAGTGGTTAGAGCATGGTGCTGATAACACCAAGTTCTGGGGTTCTATCCCTGTACTGGCCAACTGCCAAATATCCTAAGTTCTCTCCTCCCACTTCCTGGGTACCTGTGGTTGGATAAGGCCATGTGATTAGTTCTGGCCAATGGGCTGTGAGCATATGTTCCATGTGTCATGTCCAGGCCACCATATTTCACAGCTAATGTGAAAACTTTCAAAATTCTCTTACCCTCTGTCTTGAACACTGCTCATGTTTGAGTTGGTAGCCCCTTTGTCAGCCCAAGTCCCTGAGTGATTCCAATAAGCAGAGTTCCCTGAGATCCATGATAGAAAAGTTGCGTGAATATAAAATAATAGTGTTGATTTATGGCCATGGGGATTTATTTTTTAGGTCAGCATAATCTAGCATGTATCCCATCTGATACATGATGAAAGCAAAACAATATAATTAAATGATAGTTAGATGTTTTTAATGATATTAAGTTTAATATAATTACATTGATATTACTTTCAAGCCTCTGAGCCCAAGTTCTGCTGTCTCTTTGTCAAAAGGATATAGCAAGTTATAGAGAGGAGTTAAATACTAGCCCCAAACTCCCTCAGTTATCAGAATGACTGAGAACTGAGAGGAAGTTTTCTCACCTGTGATTCAATTTTATTTAATGTAAGTACGACCTAAATCCTACAGTGGCCAGAATCCCACAAATAGGGTTACACTGATTAATAACAACTAGGGAAAATTCTCCCTGCCCCCTGTATCTTGTGACCTGTGGACTGAGGTTGAATTGCGACATGGTAGAAGGTGAGAGGACCGATGGCATTTCTTAGATATATGCTTCCTTACCCTTTTCCAAAGGTTTTGTTGATGTGCCTCAGAAAACCATGACTGGAAACTCAGATGCAATTTTCTAATTCTAGGAATTCAAACATAAGTACAAAAAAAGAAATTTCTACTGTGCCATAACAGGTTAAAACTCTACCTTTTGTGAACCTAAGAATTTTCTTGATAGCTGCCTGCCACTTCTTGAATATTCTTGAGTTGTGGGCCATCCAGGTTTCATAGTCTAGAGGAACATCCATTAAAGCATGATATTTGACCACTTGGATAAAAATCACCTGGGAAGTTTGTAAAAATACACAGATTCTCAGACCTATTGAATCAGAATCTTCTGGGAATGGGGGCCTAAGGCTTTATTTTTACCAAGTTGCATGGGGGATCTGATTGAGAAGTTCTGCTCTTAGACTAGGTTTTCTAGGAAAACAGAGGCCCATATTTCTAGATGTTTGAGGAAAAGCCCAGGGTGCAGTCT
>NW_007775976.1:0-492 GCF_000696425.1 Galeopterus variegatus | reverse complement strand
T
Organism: Galeopterus variegatus; assembly: GCF_000696425.1. Classification (NCBI taxonomy): domain Eukaryota; kingdom Metazoa; phylum Chordata; class Mammalia; order Dermoptera; family Cynocephalidae; genus Galeopterus; species Galeopterus variegatus. The sequence continues at coordinate 491 of NW_007775976.1, read as the reverse complement.
GCTGGGGAGTTGGCACTTTGCAAACTCTTAGAATAAACAAACACGTCCGCCTCTCAAGCACGGATTACAACAAATGTTCTGCCTCCAAATATTGGCCACATATATCTTTGCCTAAACAACAACAGTCTTAAATAATCAATGTGTTCTCTTTAGTTATCTAAAGCTGCAATTCACAATTACTGAACTGTAACCTCCTGCTCTTGACTTTGGTTGAAAGTATTTGACAGGCTTCTTAGAGATTTGTACTATATATTATACGCAGCTTGGATACTGAGCTGGACACTGGGACTCTTTCAACATTTCTGATGTAGACTTGGGCAAATCCCTGACTGCGCTGGCCTCAGTTTTCCCCTCTAAAGAAGAGGGTAAATTACAAAGTGAATTTCATAGAATCTTAGACTTCCTCAAGGGACCCTTATAGAGAAGACAGGGAAAGCTGGTAGGAAAGACATGGGACTACCCTTTTCAACCATTGGCACTTTGCTGTATTC
>NW_007775975.1:1998-3642 GCF_000696425.1 Galeopterus variegatus | reverse complement strand
GACATCTACGGTGTGAGTCTTTGTATGGACCTGAGCAGATGAAGTAAATGCTTAATTTTTAAGAGAAAAGGAAAAACGTTTAGAAGCTCTTTTCTTTGTGCACTTGAGCCAGACTGGTAATGAGAATTAAAACAACGTCACCAAGAAGTCTGTCAGTACTAAGATTTCTTTGTCTGTTTTCCAGAGTCATGGTATTTGTGTGTGCCTAATAGCAGGGTTTTAAATATGGCTTCTATTTAAAATCCCTATTCTCTAGTGTTGCTTCTGGGGTGAGGATCTAATTTTCCATGTCAGTAGTGCCCTGTTGTTATGTCCTTAGGTCTGCTTGATAAGTCCCTTGGTTGACAAGTCTGCAATATGCAAGTTCCATCTCATGGTTCATCTCACGTTGTAGCTCCCTGTAGTTGGAGTTTTTGTTCCTCCTGCACACACAGTCTCAGTGCCTTCTCCTCACTGCCACCTCAAAAGCGACTTTCAAAATCTTCTTTTAAATGTGCTAATTATAAAGGTGAGAGCAAAGGCATTAATTGGCTAGGCAGCCAAACTTGGGAAGTGTTATTCAATCCAAATACGTTGATTATTGCATAAACAAGAACAGGTTTAGTGTGTAGGCAGTGTAAAACACTCTCAGGAGAGGCCTCCAAACCCACTGCTTGATTATTTTATCCTGCTTTTCCATTCGAGACCCTTAGGCCACACCTTCAAAGAAGGAACAGATATATAGATATGGAGCCACTTTGAGATTTTCTTCCCATTCTGCTGCTCTGCAGGAGGCAGGTGGCTTAGAGGCCCAGTAAAGATTTTTTGGGTTTTAGCTCCAACTGCTTATGCCATGCTGCGAGTTCTAGGGCAAGTTCTCTAGGACCGAGTTCTTAGACGATTTGCCAGGGAAAACGCAGGGGTTTAATCAGCTTGTGACTGCAAGTGTAGATTGTACTTGTTACTGATGTGCCTGAGAGTTAAGGCAGAAACCTGCCCTTTTTGGGGAGCTCTCATCATGTCAGTGAAGCTGCAGAAGAAAAAGACAGATAAGGACTAAATATCTAAAGTTGCTAAATCTGCTCTCTCATGTACAAGGCTGTTTCTGTAGTGGAATTACTGTTTGGGGATTATTCAAAGTTGGCTCAAAGAAGAAGCTACTTTGGTAATGAAAGGAGGTAAAAAGTACAACTGGTCCATGGGATCAAAAGGGGAAAAAAAAACAAAACCCTGCGTGTAATGTCTTTTGGTGTGCCCCAAAGCTAGGAGTTAGATCCAGTGCTGGAGTTACTTAAGACTGGGCCGAGAATCAGAACGATGTCTCCAAACCCACTGCCTTTCTGGGAAAGGCCTCTACATGAGGGGCCAAAATGATCCGCTTGAGGGTTGGGTCTCCACAGAATTACACAAAGGGTATCAAATCCTGTTCCATGGTGATCTGAAGGCTTCTGTCCAGGACATTTCTGTTGATTTGGATACCATCTACAGTCCCAAACCCGTGGTGTTTGGTTGTAACATTTTAATAGCCAGCTTGGATTTTTGCAGCCTTTTGTGTAGTTTATTTTTCTCTCAGCCTGAGACTTAAGAAATTGAAATTTGAGAGCATTGCTGTGTCTTGGAACTTAAACTTTAAAAAGCTATTGGAGGCGATTTTTTTCTTTTTGA
>NW_007775975.1:0-1346 GCF_000696425.1 Galeopterus variegatus | reverse complement strand
ATTGCTGTGTCTTGGAACTTAAACTTTAAAAAGCTATTGGAGGCGATTTTTTTCTTTTTGACTGGCACATTAAAGAATGGAATTTAACTTTTATAAATGACAATTAGATAGTGTAACCAGAACAGTTTTTCGATGGACAAGGGAAGCAGGTGGTTTGACCAGAGTTGAAGTCTTTTCTTTTTTTCTTGCTAAATCTGGAGAATGTCAATTGTAGTAGGAAAGATCTATTGGGGGAGCAGACTGTGGTATGGCCCTAGCCACTGGCTGGCACAGCACTGCCATTACATTCAGCTTCCTCGTCTTCCCATGGCTGTTATAAAAGAGAAATTTCTCTCTGTTGATTCATTCTATTGATACCTTTCTTTCCTTAGATTTTACCTCTTCCTGTTCTGTCTTAGGCAACCAAACTTAATGTGAGGGCTTTTGAAGAACTTGATCTAATACTCAATGATCAGGTGAACAGTCTCCTTAACTATAACTTATCAATTATTTTCCCTACAGCCTTTGAATCCCTAAATGCTGGGAGAGAAAATTAATCTGATGTTTTGGTACTTTTTATGCTTATTAGCTCTTTATAACCCTATTTGTTAAGAATCTGTTCCAAGATCCTGGAAGCATCTTAGATATTTCCTGCTCTTTAATGCAATGCCAACCATAAGCACTGCTCGTGACCCTTCTTTCACTGGTATGATGCTTTTAAGTTTGTGAGATATCATTTGTGTTATCTCTTTGAGCNTTCTTTCACTGGTATGATGCTTTTAAGTTTGTGAGATATCATTTGTGTTATCTCTTTGAGCGTCACAGCAACCTCTTGAACAGGCCATTCTCAGTGGCAGAAATTCCTTCTCAGGCATCATGACACGTCCATCCTGTCTTCCATGGAATTCAAGTTCAGCGGTTTTGTTTTGTTTTGTTTTTGTTTTTCTTTTTCTCTCTCTCTAAATCAATCGACAAACAAACAAACAGAAAAGGTATGTTGTAAGTTGACAGACCTTGATTGAACTGTCTTCCATTATTCTTTAAGCACAAAATGACCTTCAACTTTCAATTTAATGCCTAAAAGAAACAGGCAGAACAGCACGTGTGTTCATGGGCTGGTGACTGAAGGTGGAAAGACCAGCTCCCCTCACGGTCGTTCCTCGCTGCTGTCCTGAGAGGCCATGCTTTCGAGACATCACTCAGATTTCTCGCTGTCTGTCTTGTGTCATCTTCATTTGACACAGCTGCTAACTAACTTCAGCCATTTGTGCTCTCTCTCCCCAGCCTGTCCCCTTGTCCCTTCCACGATGTGAATTCTCTTACTTTTGCAGAACTTCTGCCCACCAGGTGGGTTCTTTTGAGCTTTC
>NW_007775974.1:0-3642 GCF_000696425.1 Galeopterus variegatus | reverse complement strand
GGAAGTGTATTAGGGAAGGAAAACGTTTGGGCAGTGACTTTTAGAACAAGGTGACAAGAAAGCCAAACTCGCAAGTGCAATCCATGTAGTTCTGTTTAGCTTTATTTAGCTCCTAATCCCTCAGGTCACACAGCTGTCTTTTGCCAGCTAGTTTCACAAATATGTGTCCCTGGTTACAGGTAAGTGTGGGAAACATTCCTCATCCTCCCACTCCCCATATGCCTTGCCCTCCAGGCACTCAATACTCCTGGACGTTCCCCAGGCTGGCCTGGTTCTTGCATTTCTCTTCCCAGCCAAACCCTCCACATGTATGGCTGACTTCTCTCTGGATTAGACGCTGTTTATGTACTTAACAGAGCAGAAAGAAAACTTGCCATTTCTGAAGAAGTGAGGCAGTAAATGTACAGGGTAGAACAAGATTAGGCAGGATCAAAGGCAAAAGCAGGATGCTCATAACAAAGAGTTTAACATTATAACCATAATTGTTCATTCTCTTGGAATTTACTGGCTGTCAGCACACTGTGGGTGTAAATTTTAAGGCCTCTGGATGAATGATCTCTCTTCATTCTTCCTGCCTCTCATCTGATGACATCTTCTTGCAAAGTTCAATGTCATCATTAACACATAAGAAAGAACAGAAACACTGATGAATTAATTTGCTTGGATGCAAGTATCTGGCCACTTCTTCCATCCACAAATCTGGAAATAAGTATATATATATATTTTACATAAGACAAGTATGAGAAATGTATATTTTATATAAAACAAGCAAGAACACAGAACTAAGCATATGGAATATCAGTCCTTAGTCACTGTGTTGGGTTCTCCAGAGAAACAGATATATATTATATACACACACACACACACACACACACACACACACAAATATGGAATATCAGTCCTTAGTCACTGTGTTGGGTTCTCCAGAGAAACAGATATATATTATACACACACACACACACACACACACACACACACACACACACACACACACACACACACACACACACACAAAATGTAACATATATGATGTACACACACATATATACGTACATATATAGATATGTGTGTATGAGTATATATAGAGATATTTATTTTAAGGAATTGGCTCAAGTGATTGTGATGGTTGGGGGCTGGCCGGCAGGCTAGAAGTTCTAGCAAGAGTGGATGCTGTGGTCTCGAGTCTTTTTTCTTAAGACCTTCAACTGATTGCATGAGGCCCGCCCACACTATGGAGGGTAATCTGTTTTACTTGAAGTCTACTAATTTAAATATTAATTACATCTAAAAGAAAAATCTTCACAGCAACATCTAGACTGGTTTTTAACTAAACAACTGAGCACAAGAACCTAGCCAAATTGACATCAAATTAATCATCACAGTCACTAAACATCTAATTAATATGATGGGTGGCTGTATGAATCTACTCGGGCTGTCGTAATAAAGTACCACAGACTGGTTGGCTTAAACAAAAAGAAAATTATTTTCTCACAATTCTGTTGCCTGAAAGTCTGAGATCAAGTTGTCAGCAGGGTGGTTTCTTCTGAGGCCTCTCTCCCTGGCTTGCAGACGCCTGCCTTATCTAGCCGACCTCACATGGTTTTCCTCTGTGTATGTCTGTGTCCTAATCTCCTTTTCTTATAAGAACACCAGTCATGTTGGATTAGGGCCCATGCTAATGATCTCATTTTAACTTACTTTCCTCTTTAAAAACCCTATCTCCAAATACAGTTACATTCTGAGATACTAGGGGTTAAAATGTCCACATTTAAATTTTCAGGGGGACAAAATTTAGCTAATAACAGTGGGAAAACACAGACAATTTAGGGGTGGTGGATATGCACTGTGCAGATTCAGGGGGACAAAATTTAGCTAATAACAGTGGGAAAACACAGACAATTTAGGGGTGAATGCTAAGTTCAACGTGATCAGTTGCAAGTGATCTGGGTGAATCTGGAAGTAGATGATCAGCCTGCTTTGACAGATGGATAACATTCTGTATGGTAGGCTTTAATACTGTCTTCACATTTAAAGTAAAAGTGTTTATACGCCCAACTATTAGGCCGAAAAAAAAAAAAACAAAACTGTGCTATCAGATAGAGAAACAATTGGCTATCCCAAAATGCAGGACAGGCAAGGCTCCATAAGAGTATTGTCTGCAGATTCAGCAGCCTCACTGCATGGTACTTAGCCATTGCAACGAATGGCTGTGCGATGTACTGGTACAGCAGACCACATTGTTTATGCATTCAATAGTTGGTGCACATTTGGGTTGCTTCCACATTTTGGCTGTAATGAATAATGCTGCTATGAATATTTATGTACAAGTTTTTTTGGAGGATGTGTGTTCTCATTTCTCTTGAGTTACACCGAGGAGTGAAATTCCAGGTCATATGACCACTTTAAGTTTTTGAGGAACTGTCAAACTATTTTCCAAAGTGGTTGTCCCATTTTACCACCAGTAATGTACCAGGGTTCCAATTTCTCCACATCTTCGCCAACACCTGCTACCTGTCTCTTCATTCCAGCCATCCTATTAGGTGTGAACCACATTTTATCTACCTCTTCCCCAGTTGTTGGATATTTGGGTTGTTTCCACCTTTTTACTATTATGAATAATGTGATGAAAAATACTATAAACCTCTGTGTATAAGGTTTTGTTTGAACACACATTCTTAATTTTCTCAGGTTGATGGGTCATATGGTAATTGTTTTTTATTTTTGAGGAACTGCTAAGCTGTTTTTTACAGTGGCTGCACCATTTTACACTCCTGCCAGCAACGTATGATTCTGCACACCCTCACCAAGAGTCAATCCAAAATAATATGCAAATTTTCTTTGACTTCCATTTCATGTTTTTTGCCTTTATTTTGAAATTTAAATAACAGAGATAAGCAAAGAGACCAATAAACATTTTTATACTTACTACCCAGAATTCACCAATGTTAACACTTAGCTTTTTTGGCTTCGTGTATTTTAAAATAAAATAAATAGAACATAACAGGTAAAAAGTCCAACCCTCCTTTTTCCCTTCACCACATCCATCACACAGTCCCTTCTCCAGAGACAATCTTATCAGAAATTTGGCATTTATCTTCTAGACTATATTTTTATTAGCATTGATACATATTATAAAAATATAACATTTCTTTACATGTTTTTAAACTTTCAGTATATGCTATCATACTGTTATCATTCTGCAACTTGCCTTTAAAAGCAGCTTTATTGGGCCGGCCTGGTGGCGCACTGCTACAGTGCGCCGCTTGGGAGCACAGTGGCGCTCCCGCCGAGGGTTCGGATCCCACATACAGACCGGTTCCCGCTCACTGGCTGAGCGAGGTGCGGGCGCAACACCGAGGGTTGCGATCCCGTTGCTGGTCCGGTCCGGTCCTGGCGCGACACTGAGGGTTGTGATCCATTGCCGGACACGGAAAAAGAGACAAAAAGGAAAAAAAAAAAAAAGCAGCTTTATTAAGGTATAACATACACAATAAACTGCACATATGTAATGTATACAATTTGATGAGTTTGGGCATATGCCTACACTGTGAAACCATCACCACAATCAAGTTAATAGATATATCACCTCCAAAAGTTTATGTCTTTTTTTTTTCATTTTGGGTTTTGTGTGTTTGTATGCGG
>NW_007775973.1:2216-3642 GCF_000696425.1 Galeopterus variegatus | reverse complement strand
TTTGGTGTTTAGTCATTGTGGCAAGGGATTTCACAGTCCCTGGTTTGACACTAATGTCTGGTGAGGATGTTGCTGAGTCTGCCAATTTGACATGGCTGCCTCAGTGTCTGCTTGGTTGCCCGCTGGCACCTCAGGTCTTGGGCCTCTCCTGGGAGATGCCACTCTGGTGGTGTGCACTTGTCCGGCCTGGGGATGGTGTCCTACCACAGCAAGGCCTTCCTGATAGGTTGCATGCTGGTGCCACGGGGCGCATGGTCTCCATGGAACTCGGGCCTCTCCAGGGGGGCACCTCTCTGGCCAGCGTGCTCTCAGCCAGGCTGGGGATTGGGTCCAGTGTCAGTGAGGCCTACCTGCTTGGTCACACACTGGCACTGAGGGGCACGTGGTCTCCACGGATCTCAGACCTCTCCAGGGAGGCTCTTCTCTTGTTGGCATGCACTCAGTAGGCTGGAGAAGGGTCTGGCACTGGTGAGGCCTACCTGCTTTGTTACACACTGGTGCCAAAGGGGAGCATGTTCTATGCAGGACTTGGGCCTCTCCAGTGCAGTGCCTCTCTGGTCAGCAAACACTCGGCTGGGCTGGGGATGGGGTCCAGTGGCAGTCAGTCCTACATGCTTGCTTGTGCACTGGTGCCACAGGGTGCGTGGTCTCTGTGGTACTCAGGCCTCTCTGGTGGGGCACCTCTCTGGTCGGCACACACTCCATAATATTATTAATTATACTTATGTTATACATTAGACCTCTAGACTTATTCATTCTACATAGCTGCACATATTTTCCCTTTGGCCAATATCTCCCCAACTTCCTCACTCTTCATGCCTGAAAACCACTATTTTTATCCTCTGTTTTTATGCACTTAACTTTTTACATTCCTTATCTATGTGAGATTATGCTGTATTTTTCAAGGTGTGTCTGTTATAACATGATCAGCCACTTTTCTTAGTTGCTATACTAAAGTGCTGCAGAAATATCAAAATTTTCTTATACCGTATTAGGTCAAGACCACCAGGCTTTTCTTAAAAATTCATATGAATTTTGAAACATATAAGAATAACGTCCATATGCTATTTATTCAATTTAATATTCAATTTAATTTAGGCCACTAAGTAAGCCTAATTAGTTTAATATCTCTCTCTTTATAAGGAAAAAGAATACACTCTTTCAAAGTAGTCCAGGTGCACATCTAGAAATCCCCAAAGTTAGCTCAAGGTCAAAATGTCTTAATTTATAGTTTTGATTTGGGGAAATTGTCAAAAATATCAAAAGGTTTAAAACAATTAGAATAAGATCACAGGAACCAGCCCGTGACTCGATTTTTTTTTTTTGTCCTTTTTGTGACCAGCAAGGGGATCGCAACCCTTGGTGTGGTGTCACCCACACCGTGCTCAGCCAGTGAGTGCACCGGCCATCCCTATATAGGATCTGA
>NW_007775973.1:0-1627 GCF_000696425.1 Galeopterus variegatus | reverse complement strand
GGGGTCAGCCCCATGACTCACTTTGGAGAGTGTGGTGCAGATAACACCAAGGCCCTGGGTTAGGATCACTATAAAGGCATGGCCGGTCAGCTCACTTGGGAGAGCGTGTTGCTGACAACGCCAAGTCAAGAGTTAAGATCCCTTTACCAGTCATCTTTAAAAAAATAATAATAATAAGATCACAGGTTACTGTGAAACAGTACTTAGTCACTTAACTGGAGTGATAATTAAAAGACATGAAAGACAAATGCAGAGACTCACATAGTTGCAGAAAAGAACCTTGGCTCTTTTGAGAGAGAAAATTGTTTTAAGTAATTTAAAACCTAATGAAGACAATATAAAACACAGAAAAGTATTTTGATAGAACACAGTATCTTTGTTTCCTAGGCCAATTACTTAAAAGACTGAACATACAAACGAACAAAGAAATCTGTTATGAGGGACATCATTAAGGTGGCTCACTATAGGTTCCCGAGGCTCATCTCCTCTTCAAAGAAGAATCAAAATAACAAATACGTAAGTTCACTTAGAGTGCACTGTCTTAAGAAACAATACTGGAATTTTATATAACAGTGACAGAAACACTCTGAGGCACAGAAACTCAGGATGACAGCATAGAGAGGGAAGAAAAGTATCAGCTGTGATTTTGTTTGGAGCCATGAGCGACTCCTCATTACAGAAAAAAGGTAAGCAGAAGATCTCAGCAATCTTCATTACCACCACAGATGCCTGAAATTCTAGCTGTGAGAGTTCCACAGTCCTTACAGGCCCTGCACCCAGTGTAGGGAGCAACCTGGAGATCGTGCAACCATATTGCACTAGAAAAGAGACTCACCACTGGGTCCTCCAAGCCCCCAAGACCCAAGGTGCTATGGCACCACACTATTTTGAGAACAAAGCCACTGCTGGAGTATATCGTGCCTTTCAGCCCAACAGCCCCTGCATATCCACATCCATGAAGCCCTACCATAATCCCTCCAAATGCACACGAAAAGCTGCAGTGCCATGGCCCCAAATAAACCCAGAAGTGTGGCCATGACCCAAGGATCCAAGGTAATGTGATACCCTATACTTCCCAATGCAGGCAGTCCAAGATAAACAAGGAGGCCACACCTGGAGCCAAAGTGTGCACTCCCCAGGGACACCAGCCTGCTTGGTACCCACCACTGCTGGTATCCCTGTTCCTCAACCAAAGACCACTGTGCATGCTTCCCAGGAGCCAAGAGCCTGCCTGCCTGACACCACCATGATGCTGCCCCTGTGATAGGCAGAGCCACCATGCCCAGTGCATGCCCCTCTCAGGGCCAGAGAACCAGCCCACAGTGCTGCTCCCACTCCCTGAAAGCCATGTCACTGCCTCTATAAACACTTGTGATCTAGGCAAGTGAGGCACTTGCAGACACCACTGACACTACTACACATATGCTATCCACAAGAGATTCTCTTTTTAACTAAGGGAACACACAAGTTGAACATAAAAAGATGGAAAAAGATATTCTATAACGATATGAAGTAGAAGAGAGCAGGAGTGGCTATACTAGTTTCAGACTAAATAAGTATAAGCCAAAAAAAATGTTACCAGAGACAAAGAATGACATTACATGTCGTGACAAGGGTTAGTTTACCA
>NW_007775972.1:0-3642 GCF_000696425.1 Galeopterus variegatus | reverse complement strand
TTTTTTCTGTTCACATTATTGTCTTTTAAATAAAAAGAAAAAAGTGTGTTTATCTGGAAATCTGTTAACAATCTAATTACTTCGAAGTAAAATTTGAAAAAAATCATAAAAAGAAAACTTCCTTTGAATGTTTGCCTTTAACAAGATTTGTTTAAATTTTTACTGTACGTATTTTTTAAAAGATTTAAAGAAAAGCAGTAATAACACCTTCATACTGGGGGTAAATTTTTCAAGTAATGGCTTTCATGAAGTCAGATAAACTCAATATTGATTACATTAAAGAGTTACAAACTGAAATAAAAGTGATGTAAACTTTGCTTTTTCTTTCACAGAAAACATGTCAGTTCTGATGGTATAGTTTATTATCACTTAAAAAAATTTTTAAATCCATAGTATGGCATTCAAGACCGGTCAGAACATATATCCACAGAACGACATGAACTTCAATGTTCACAGCAGTTCAGTGGAATGCCACTCAACAATACAGATACTACTGATGCACACAACATGAGTAAAACTCAAAAGCACTATACTAAGTGGTAGAAGCTAGATATTTAGGGTCTGTTTATATGGAATTTTTGAAAAGGCAAAACTATGAATATGTGACAGAAAGCAGATCAGTGGCCACCTGTGACAAGAGGTGAAGGAGGGGACTGATGACACAGGAGCACATAAAAAAGTTGTGAGCTGATGGAAATGTTCTACAAAATTATTATGGCAGTGTTATACAGCTGTAAACATCTATCAAAACTCACTGAATTGTACACTTACATTTTATTGTCTGTAAATTGCACCTCAACTAAAAAAGCAGAGGGACATCTCTTAAAGTTGCACTATGAACAACTCCATTAAAAAAAAAAAAAGGCACTTTACAAAATGGCTGCAATTTTCCTTTTCATCTTCACATTCTGTCAATTCCATTTATGACTTACATTTTATTGTCTGTAAATTGCACCTCAACTAAAAAAGCAGAGGGACATCTCTTAAAGTGGCACTATGAACAACTCCATTAAAAAAAAAAAGGCACTTTACAAAATGGCTGCAATTTTCCTTTTCACCTTCACATTCTGTCAATTCCATTTATGATCTAGCCACTGAGTATTTCCTAGAGTATACTATCAACTTCTTTTCCTCTATGATTTTCAGATACTGTTCCTTCTACCTGGAATGTACACCAGTAAAGAATATAGTTACTCAATGATAACCACTCCTGAATGAATTTAAAAGACATCAGTCATGTACCAGAATCTCTTCGTCCAGCTGTCAGCAGGACTCTGATTTAGGGATTTCTTCAGCTGGTAAGTCTATCCAGAATTTTTTTCTTTTAATATAAAATTTGCATACAATGAAATGCATAAACCTTAAGTGCATATTCAAATGCCTACAACTATGTAACCCAAACCCCTATCAAGATACAGAACATTATCACTACCCTAGAAAGATCTCTTTCCTGTTGACTCCTACTCCCATTTCCCCAGAGGTAGCCACTGTCCTGATTTTTTAAAAAATATTATACATTTTACTTTAAGAATTTCCATTTAGTTTTTAAAAATTATTTCTATTTCTATGCTTAGATATCCTATCTTTCTTTTCATTATGAGCATGTTTTCCTTTACCTCATTGCACCTAGGTATAACAAGCACTTCAAAGTCCTTATTCTAACATCTGAGTCTTTTGGAGGCTGGCCTCTGTTGATTGTCTTTTCTTTTGAGACTGAGTTATACTTTTCTGTTCCTTTATACACTGAGTAACTTTGGACTGTACTGTGTGAATTATTAATGTTATATTGTAGATACTCTGGATTCTGTCCTATTACTCTGAAGAATGTTGATATTTTTGTATTAGGAAATAAACTTGGTTGGACTTAAGATATGATCTCTCTCTCTTGGGCAGCAGCTTTCAGTCTCCCCACCCCCGGGGCTGTTTTGTTTGCAATGTGCCCTTGTTTGTTTGTGTAGTTCAGGATCAGCCACAGACTTGGGCAAAGTACATACCCAGAATTAGGAGGTCCCTGTCTCTGAATCTCTCCTTTCTGAGATTCTCCTCACCTCCAAACACTTTCCAGCAGCAATGGGTTCCCCAGACTTCATCTCCTTGGTTCTACAGTACTGAAAGACTGCAGGTTATCAGACTTTTACACCATGGGTATTTCTAGGGTCTGGAGTAGGGTGGGCAAGCAAGGTGTCCAGGGTGTAAAATTAAAGGAGGCACCCACCCTCAGGCTCATGCAAGTGCAGGGTCAGCAACTGAGACTGAGATGCTTCTTTAAGGAGACATCTGGGGTTCCTTGATTACCTCACCCTAAACCCAGCCCTGGGTCATGCCATCAGTCTAAAAGTGGAACAAACAAAAAAACTTACTCATGCTGGGTTCTTCTTCCAAGTTTTAACTAATTTCTAGAATCTGCCTGCTTTTATTCATTTTCCAGAGGCTTCAGGTATTATTTTTTTGTATTTTGCCCAGGGTTTATAATTGTTTTCTGCAGGATGGTTAGTCTGTCAGGAGCTCACTCAGCCATACTAAAAGTGGAATGCTCAGAAACATTGCATTTTTAAGTGGAAAGACATCTTAGAGATACTCTATTAGATTGTCTTATGTTATAAATTGAAGACTGACACCAAAAGAGGTTAAAGAGTTTTGTCATAGAGTCAATTACAGGGAAAGATAGTAATCTGACTTCTAATCTAGTGATCATCCACTACGCCTCTGCAATAGTGCTGAAAGAAAAGAATAATTTCTGTGCAGAGTGTAAAATGTTGCACTAAGACCTCTTTTTCAAATGTAAGTCAACTATATATTAACTGTCAATTATTAATTACAGCTTGCTTAATGGTTTGCTAATGTTATACAACAAATGTTATACAAAATCCATACTTTGAAGCCCTAACTTCCACTATGTCTGCATTTGTAGATGGGGCCTCTAAGGAAGTAATTAAGGTCATAACGGGTAGGGCCCTGATTCTGCAAGATTAGTGTCCTCATAACAAGAGACACCAGAGACCTCTCTATTTCTCTCTTTCTCCTCCCCCTGTGCATGCACAAAGAAGGGGTCATGTGAGCACACAAAATGATGGAAGCTGCCTACTAGCCAAGAGTCCTCAAAATAAAACCACCTTGCCGGCACTTTGATCTTGGACTTCCAACCTCCAGAGCTGTGATAAATAAATTTCTGTTGAGCACACAAAATGATGGAAGCTGCCTACTAGCCAAGAGTCCTCAAAATAAAACCACCTTGCCAGCACTTTGATCTTGGACTTCCAACCTCCAGAGCTGTGATAAATAAATTTCTGTTTTCTAAGCCACCAAGTCTGTGGTATTTTGTTACAGCAGCCTAAGCTGACTAATATTGTTATAAAAATGGACCAAATTTTGCACACCGGTAAATCAGCTTACTTGACAGAATTATTTCAGCCTGACTGTACAAAGGTAAATTCATATTCTTCTTTAAAAGAGCCTGTACTCAGAAAAATAAAGTCTACCAATCAGTGCAATAAAAAAAATTTGCTTTGAAGGCTAAACCCAGCACTTTGAGTAAATGTGTCGTGAGGTCAGAGGTCCAACCGTGTTTCTAAAACAATTTCATCTCCTTATATTTTCTATCTTATTTTTAAAACATTTATGTAAAACTATTAATAAATATCA
>NW_007775971.1:2555-3642 GCF_000696425.1 Galeopterus variegatus | reverse complement strand
GAAAGGTGGATGTGAAGACTAGTTTACAAATGCCCCCTCTCCACCTGCCATCTCTCTCTGGCCCTGCATCATGCCTCAGCAGCATCCTGGAGCATAAACAAGATGAGAGATTCTTACCAGTCCCCAACAGAGGGGAAAACCATTCATTCCCTTTGAAAACATTATCGCTGAGTCTGAAGCTCACACGTATGCCTCTACATAAATAATTCCAGTGCAGACTAGAAAGTTGTAATATAAGGTGAAAGTGTCCAGAGAAGGATGACCATTAAGAGTGACAGACTCTCACAGAGATTCCTCTGACCTAGATGGGTGGATGGAGAAGGAGAGGAAGGTTCAGGGAAGAGATGGCATCACAGGAGCCTTGGAAATCTGAGCACTTTCCCAGATGGCCCTCCCTCTCTATCCCACTTAGTACCCGATTTTACTGTAAACCAGGGCACTGCATATTCACTTACATTCATTTTTATCAGCCACAGCTCTCACTCACACCCCAGACACTCCCCTGCAGCTTAGCTGCAATGGCAGCCCACACATGACAAGCCAGCTTCACCTGATGGCAGCTGTTTCCTGGTGATAGCTAGCTAGTTGTTCCCAACTGCCAATTCAGTCTAATTCTTATCTACGAGAATTCTCCACAAAAGACTCCTTCATCTGCTGTTCCCTATCGCCCTAAGGTTGATTATGTTCATTAAAAATCTCTACTCTATTCATGAAAACTCCCTGACAAATCTTAACATGCTGTTTTTTCACCATTTTCTCAAATCTTTATGTATCCATGATTGACCTGAAATGCGTTTCTCTTCCCTCTCCCAGGTCATGTTTTCTCTAGTTTCACCACTATTTTTCCACTTGAGAAATGACTCCCTGAAACATGAATGTGATCACACTGCACTTTTGTCTCATAAAGATCTGTACAGCAGTCTCACAATCCCATCAAGATGAGAGCTGGAAAGAACCTTCAACATCCTCCAGCCCAAACAGTCAAGGGCTTTTCAGCCACAGGATTTCCTTCCCAGGGGCCTCATTTCATTATTGAACGATTTCTAAGTATTAGAAATTTCCCACTGTACGAATTTTCCATTTGTCA
>NW_007775971.1:0-1128 GCF_000696425.1 Galeopterus variegatus | reverse complement strand
AAGTTTATCCAAAGAACTGGCATCTGTCTTCCTAGTCTTGGAGCTCTGATGAATTCAGCAGGATTTAACCACCTGGTGGAGACAGAGATGATGGTTTGGACTGGTAGATGCCATAACTTCCACTCCTTGCTCAGCACAGAGCAATCAGACAAAAACTATAGCTGCCTGCTTCTCTCCAGGGAGGGAAAGGATTGGTAGAGGCCCTCAGAATCTCTGGCCAGGCTGATGGGTAGGGTCTTCTCACATGCAAGGCCAGGCCATGAAGACTGGGAAAGGTGCCTACCTGTCTAATACACAGTCACCAACACAGAGAGTCAAGGAAAATACAAAATCAAGCAAAGATGTTCCAAACAAAGGAACAACACAAATCTCTAGAAACCAACCCTAATGAAATGGAGTTATATGATTTATTTAACAGAGACATAAAAATAACTGTCATAAAGATGCTCACCACAGGGCCGGCCCGGTGGCGCACTGCTACAGTGCGCCGCTTNGGTTGCGATCCGTTGCCGGACACGAAAAAAGACAAAAAGGAAAAAAAAAAAAAAAAGATGCTCACCACAGTCAAAACAATGAATGAACATAGTAAAAGTTTTAAAAAAGCAACAGAACATATAAAAAAGTACCAAACAGAAATCATGAAGCTGAAGAACATAATAACTGACCTGATAAATTCACTGGAAGAGGTCAACGGAAGACTAAATCAAGCAGAAGAAAGGATCAGTGAACTCAAAGACAAAGTCATTAAAAATAACTGAGAGGAACAACAAGGAGAAAGAATGAAAAAGAGCAAGCAGATGATTATGCACATTATGGAAGTGCAAAAGGAGAAGAGAGAAAGGAAGGACCAGAGAGCTTATACAAAAAAGCAATAGCTGAAAACTTCCCAAATCTGAGAAAGGAAACGGACATCCAGACTGAAGATGCTCAAAGGACACCAAATCAGATAAAACCCAAAGAAATACACACCAAGACACATTTTGATCAAACTGTCAAAAGTCAAAGACAGTGAGAGAACTTTGAGAACAGCAAAAGTGACTTATCATATACAAGGGAACCCCCCCCACAAAAAAGACTATTAAGCGGATTTTTGAACAGAAAACTTACAGGCCAGAAGGGAATGTGACG
>NW_007775970.1:9442-9652 GCF_000696425.1 Galeopterus variegatus | reverse complement strand
TATCTGATTGTAACCTAATCATAGACATGACACCCCATCACCTTTGCTGTTCTCTATTGACTAGAAGTGAGTCACAAGTCCCACCCACACTCAAGGGGAGAGGATTACATAAGGGCATGAATACAGGGAAGCAGTGATCTTTGAGATCTATCTTAGAGTTAGCCTGCCACAGGCAAGATTTCCCAAACAGGGTTCCCTGAAATGGTACTG
>NW_007775970.1:2306-3642 GCF_000696425.1 Galeopterus variegatus | reverse complement strand
CAGAATTTCATCCCTAACAATGCGACACCCAACATATAACAGGTTCTCATTAAATAGGTGCTAAATCATGCATATATGTGTCAAGTGTACAGTGTGCTATGATAGGATGGAAGCAGGACACGTAATCAGACAGGGTTGGGGGTGAGGAATGCCCAGCTGAGTTTGGTGTCTATACTTAGAGCGACACCATTCTGCCTGTTGGTGTGATTTTCTGCAGCAGTGCTCAGCTGCTTGATTATGAATGGAATCACTGGGTGATTGTGATGATAAAAAATAAGTTTCAGAAGGCAAAATACACAGGAATAGGAAGGCAAAAAGGCGCTCCTGGAGAGTGATTGAAATAATTAACCATAAAGTCTAGGATGGATAGGGAAGTGAATGATGAAGCTCAGAGGGAATGAAAACAGAGTGGCCAAAGCACCAGAGGCTTTAAATCAGTGAAATTTAAAGACGGGAGAGTGGAGATAAGAGTAAGAAACAGGACAAAGAGGGTGGTATTGATGTATAGGATGGGATGTTGATGTTAAGACTTCAGAAATGGAGCTGTGCATGATACTGTCAATTTCCAGTAGTGGTGCTGATGGAGAGTGGAGGTCATTTAAGCAGAGGAGATCAGAGCAATCTGTAATGCTTGGTGGTGGGAAGGCACAGCTGACTGTGAAAGCAAATTGGGGCCTAATCAACGGTGCCAAGGTTCCAGGAGAAACAGCATATGAGCTCACAGAAGTCTGGTCTGACTGTGGAAATGTGTGATGTGTGTGTGTGTTTATTTGAGATTTTCTGGGGAAGGAATAGAAGGAGAAAAGAAGGCGGCATTTAAATAAGCCTTGAAAAACTCTGACTTATAAAGATATAATTTACCCGACCACTTGGCAGTTTTATTTATCAAGGTAAATGAACAAATTAGCATTCCGACTTAGATATAACTCTCTTGAGAGTTTATTTAGCCAGTTAAGCTCCCCTGAGTCTGAACAACTCTGAGCTTGCTAATAAATCAAGTCTATGGACCTCCAAAGTAGAAGATCATGCCCTGGAACTCAGTGACCACAGCAAAGAACTAAAGTGCTATGCTGTCCTACATTAGTGTTTAGCTCACCTCTTTCTCTAATATTTTAAAATTCATTTTCTGACTTCAACACATTACTTTTGTGACATATTGTACAGAAATAAAATTATGTCTATGAGGCATTAGTCACCTATTCCTGCATAACAAATTATTTCCAAACTTAAAACGACCACATTTATTGTCTCACAGTTTCTGCAGGTCAGGACTCTGAGCATGGCTTAGCTAGTTCTTGTACTTCTGAGTTTCCTACAGATTGCAGTCAAGGTGTCA
>NW_007775970.1:0-1138 GCF_000696425.1 Galeopterus variegatus | reverse complement strand
TTGGTTAGAAAACAGTCAGTAGGCAAGCCCACATTCGATAGGAGGGGTTGCACACAGGTATGCATGCACCAGGAGGCTGGGATCATCGGTACCATCGCAGAGGCTACCTACCGTGTGTGGTCATAATGGGAACTGTGGCTCACTGAGGGTACGTGCTAGGCTGCTTGGACAAAGGAGACCAAATACAGTGGCTTAAATGAAATACAAATTTAGTTCTCTCTCTTTCATAACAGACCAAAAGACAGCAAATAGTCCAGGGTGGAGAGGTAGCTGTGCCTCTCCAGGACCCAGGGATCCAGGTTTCCTCTATCCTCTTGCTCAGCCCTCCCTCAGGATGACATTTCAGTCCCCGTGGTCAAAACTGGCTTACCACCTCATCTTTACTCTAGTCCCTCAGAATGAAAAAGGAATAGAAACTTAATTAAATTTATTTTAAGGATACAATGCAACAAAGAAGTTGCACAGATCACTCCTACCCACATCTCATTGGTGGGAACTTGAGCACATGTCTACGTAGAGCTACAAGGAGGCTGAGAAATGTAGTCTCTTGCTGGTCAGCCATTTGCCCTATTGAACTTGGGGGTTGGGCGTGGGGGGAGGGTCCATTAAAGGAAGATGAGAGAATGGGCAAAGAACAATAAGCAGACTCCACCATGTGGCCAAGGAGGAATGGAAAGTTCAACATCTAATTTGTAACTTCGGGTCATGCAACAGATGTTCATCTCTCCCAACTCTGACATTCTCTTTGTAGCTGTGATGGTCACCTAGAGCACACTGTATGCTGGCAGGCAAAGTTGCCAATCCTTGATGAGCCATTTTCTGCTTGATTAAAATATTAATTCCAGTTCTAATGAGTTTCTTTCCTAAACTAGAAATAAAACTTTAAGTACATTACAGATTACCTCAACATTGCATAGCTATACTTTGTTATTAATTGCTAAAATCCAAACTTACAAATATTTAAATTATTGGGTAATCGCTAAGAGAAGAACTCTTCACTTTTTATGCATTTCATCACCACAGTCTATCAAATCAAGAGAGAGCCCCTAGTGCATTTATTTTAAAAGATTAATTTATTTAACAAGAAAAACTCTCTATTCCTCTATTGACATAAAACAAACTGGTGCCTCATAAATTC
>NW_007775969.1:2499-3643 GCF_000696425.1 Galeopterus variegatus | reverse complement strand
ACAAAAAATAAAAAAATAAAGAGTAAATAATTTGGGTGAGAGTTGGTACAAGTATTACATTTCATTCTATCAAGAGGACAGGGTCTTCAAATTCTGTAATTATATTTGTTAATTCATATCACATTGACTGTTTTGGGCCTCATCCTCCATTTTGATAATATATTTGAAAAGTTGTTAACAGCCAATGATTTGCTTCCCAAAGATATGGGAGCATATATTAGATTCAGGAATTCATTAAAAAGTATCCATTAGCAGAATGAGTTCTAAATTTCAAAAAGTTCAGTTATCTTTTCCCTGCTTACAATCTTAGTGAGCTGTTTCTGTAGGTAAATTTTCCTCTACTTATAGAAACATGTTTGAGTTTAAAATATAAGGGTATAATACTAAGTTGTAAGTATATAAGGCAGCTCCTAAAAATTCGAGTTGAAATTTCTGTCACTCATTTACTCAACAAATATATATTGAGCACTGATGACATACCAGGCATGGTACTAGCCACTTGTTATACGTGACATCCTATACAGGCATGGTAGCAGCCCTGATGGAGCCGGGAAAGAGAGATAAGAAGTAATTGCTAAATTGTGATGAGCTCTATAAAGGAAATGAATAGGGTGAAATGACAGAGAAAAAAGGGAAGAAACCAAATCAAATGGACCAGTGTGGTAGTGGGAGGTGGGCAGCAGGAGGTATCCGGAGTGCAAAGGCCTTGAGGTGTAAATGGGCTTGGAGTGTTCAGTGAACTGAGAGGACAGTGTGNGTGCAAAGGCCTTGAGGTGTAAATGGGCTTGGAGTGTTCAGTGAACTGAGAGGACAGTGTGGCTGGAGAACGTGGAAGGAGGTGAGGTGAGAGACTGCACACAGGGCCTCCTAAGCCACATCAAGAGAGAAGAACAAGTTAGGGTTTTATATTTTTTTTAAGTGAAAACATGCAGCTTCACTTATTAAATGGGAGAAAACACAAGGAAGTTTTTCTGGATGAAGTTTTCCATGTCTTTTTTTGACAACATCGTTTCTTATCTATCTTTGAAATCTCCAAAGGAAAAGTAGAGATTGTGTGACATGACGCATCCTTTTGTAAATAACAATATTATAGTGCTGCTAGAGGAATGCATCTGGAGAGAGGAGACAATCTTACTCTTTTCAA
>NW_007775969.1:0-531 GCF_000696425.1 Galeopterus variegatus | reverse complement strand
GGGGCAGTTTGAGGATATGCTCTATCTTACTAGTTTTACTTAGTCTCATATAAAAGCAACTCTCTATAAAAGGATTCTTCCCTTTGCTTAAGATTCTAAGGTGTGATTAGAAAAAAAAAGAACACATACAAGGAGAACAAGGCAACTAAGTAGACCTCGACCCCCTGAGATTTTTCTTGTCCTCAACTATACACTCTAACTAGTTGGGTATGAAATTTATGTTTACGGTTGCTTGTTGGACATCTCTTTTGGATGTTTCACAGACTCTCAATGTGTCTGCAACTGAATTTGAATCTCTTCCTTCACATAATGAATAATATCATCATCTCTTTCATTGTCAAACTCAGAAACCTGGGGGTTATTTTAGGTTTTTCTTCTTCAACTCTCATGCCTAAACTCAATACTAATCGTGAAGATTTAATTTCCTTAAAATATCATATGGCCATACATCCCATTCTATGTGTGTTGCCTTTACCTTGATTCTGGTCCTTATTTCTTCACAGCAGAATTAGGACAATAACTTCCTAACTG
>NW_007775968.1:2649-3643 GCF_000696425.1 Galeopterus variegatus | reverse complement strand
AGTCTGACCTGACTCATTCTTAAACTCATCCTCGTTCCTGCTGATTTCTACTTCCGTTTCCAAATGTTCACAAAGCATTTCTTTAATAATCTATTATTGAATTGTGATTAAGATTTACCTGAAGCTCAGAAGTCTAAAGTTTGTGGATAGTTAATTACTGTTCTTTTTGAAGAGAAGAAGTACAGTTACCACTATTTATCTGCAGCCTTGTGGCACCGAGCCCATTCCTCCATGATGGTTTGAGACCACTGAAAACAGAACAGCAGTTTCAAATGCAAGTTTCCAGTAGCCTGAAATGCAACCTCATTTAACTCAGCCGGGCACTTTGCTGTAATTCATTCAACTATCAATAATGGGAAGTCCTTCTTACTGATAATGTTCATGATACTTGTTTTTAGCCTGAAGATCATTCTCTTTAACACATAAAAATTATATATATAGACACGTACATATAAATATATGTAAATATATTTATAATTTTATAAATTAACAAAAGATAAAAGATATCATTGTGTCAAAATCTCAAGTTTAGTTTATTACTCACACTCTGAAAATTGGTATACATGCATCTGGGGTTATAAATGTTATTTGCAGCTAGTTCACATCTGATTTCATGTGAATCACTGGGCACCACCTACACTTTGTTCTTATATTAGACCTGTAGCCCTTCGTAATAGCAACCAGTTTCATAAGTTTATCTGTGCTTTTTTTTTCTTTTCTTTTCCACATTCAATTTAATAATTTGATTATGCCAGATAGAGTTTAGACAAATATATTCTCCTCTGCTCTTATGAAATTTTCTTACTTAGCTTGTTGAAGCTGTACTTTATAGGCTTCTATATTCATACATGGTAACACATGGTGAATTATTGTAATAAATAATTATTTCTCTTCATTAGCAGAACAGAATAATTGCTTCTATTCCTTAACAGTTCTTAATTCATTAATGCTCCTTATAAACTATTGTATTCAAACTTCTTTGGGCTTTTTTTTT
>NW_007775968.1:0-896 GCF_000696425.1 Galeopterus variegatus | reverse complement strand
GGGGGAATGTATTCTCTTTGGCTATAGATATTAGTGCAAAGATGAAAAGTTGACCCAAGTTGATCCTTTTAAAGCTAATACTGGGGACTTCTGATAGAAAGAACAGAAAAGAGGCGTTCTTTTTCATACAGTTGCTGAGAAAATATGAAAGGCTTGAGACCTTGACATCCATTTTGCCAGCAAGAGGAAGTATGCAGTCTAAGAAGGAATCCCATACAGACCAAAGCATAGCCGGGAGATGAAGAGAGCAGGTCCCAAAGCTGAGGATAGTTGTTTAAGCACCTGTATTCAATTGTTCCTGAAGTCAATTATCCTTAAGAAATTTTAGCTGCATAACACATTAAAGCCTATTTTAGTTTATGTCTGTGGAGATGGAAGGTTTCCTATCTCTTACAAATGAAAGAGTCCTGTCTAAAATACCATTCTTCTCCAAAAACATTTCTTGAATTTCCTCAGCAATGAACAGCATATCATTTAACTTCTGTGTTTGTTTCACTTTGTAAAGACCCTGTAGACGTTCCACAAGATCCCTGACTAATGAAGTCTCAATTTAAGATCTTACGACATTGCAGTGGTGCAAAAAACAATATGCATTCAGTAGAAACTGTAAGACCATTCTGTTTTTCACTTTCAGTGCAGTATTCAATAAATTACATGAGATAGTCAACACTTCATTATAAAATAGGCTAGGCTAACTCATGATGCTCTATAGGTTAGGTCTATTAAAGGCATTTTTGACAGTGATATTTTCAGCTGATGATGGGTTTGAGGACATAAACCCTTATAAACCCTCTGTGAGCCAGGGAGCTCCTTTGTACTTTCAGGCTTATCTGTCTCTATTGCCTCTTGTTATCAACCTCATCCTCACATCATACTCTTTTTTTTTTTTTTTTTTA
>NW_007775967.1:2499-3643 GCF_000696425.1 Galeopterus variegatus | reverse complement strand
AAAAGATTGTAAAATTAAGAATACAGTAATAAGTAACAGTTTGAAAGGGGCCTGTGAAAATGAGGGTCCTTTAGGCTTAAGCTTCTTTAGCTTCAAAGTCAATCTACTCTTGGGGTAGTAGTTCTTTGACTCCATATCGTCCAAAGACATTCATGCAAAGAAGTCTAGAACCTGAGACACTATATTTAGCAGTAAGAAGAAGAGTAATAACAGCTAGTACTTGCTGATTGGTCATGGTGTATACCAGGCATTGGCAAGCCCTTTGTATGTATGATTTCATTAAGTCCTCTGAACCACTCTATGAGGTTGCTGTTATTTATCTTTTGTTTATTGACAAGGAAACTGAGTTCAGAGACGTTATGTAATTTCGCCCCAATCAGCTAGCTATCAGATGACAGACTGGAATATGAAATCTATTATGAATAACTCCAAAGTCAGCAATATCCATACCACCTTCTCAAAATAGCATGGCCCATTGTTACAATGTACTATCTAATGTGCCAGGCCCCATGGTAAATGCATTTAATCCTTCCAGCAATTTGGTGAAGTACCAATATATCCATGTGTATTACTCTGTTTCTGCTGTTTATATTAACATACATGGAACAAAATTTACTGCTTACACTTTCAGAAGCTGGGAAATCCAAAGTCCAGGGAACACAGCTGGTGAAGACCTTGGTGGTGGTGACAGTGACCCAGGGGTCTCACATGGCAGATAAAGCACAGCAGAGAGAGTGAACTTCTCATTCACTCTTTTTAAAGCCCTCATAACCACACCCCTGATCACAATTATTAATCCATTCACTATGGCATGGTCCTACAATTTAATAACCTTTTCCAGGCTCCACCTATCGATTACCATAATATGATTTCCCACCCTCTACAGTTACAGTGGGAATTATCCTTCAGTGAGGTTGGTGGAGTGGAGGGGGATGGAATCCAATTGACAGCATTCCACCCCTGACCCCCTAAACTCATGTCCTTTTCACACACAAATACATTCATTTTATCCCCAAAGTCTTAATTTGTTTCAACTCAAAAGTCCAAAGTTCAAGGGCCGAGCCTGTGGCGCACTCGGGAGATTGCGGCGCTGGGAGTGCAGCAGCGCTCCCACCGCGGGTTCGGATCCTATATAGGGATGGCC
>NW_007775967.1:0-863 GCF_000696425.1 Galeopterus variegatus | reverse complement strand
CTGAGGTGGCCCTGGGCAGTGACTAGTGGAGGGTGCCCCAGGCCTATTCCCCAAGACCATTGTGTCTCCCTATCCCTCTGGACCTGTAATGGAAGACTCAGCCTCCAAGATCTCTGAAATGTCTTCAGGGCCTTTCTCCCGTTGTCTTGTCTATTAGCTCCTGGCTGCCTCATAGTCATACTAATATCTTTAGCAACCAGTCCGTCTGCTGGAACACTGGAGTTTTCTTCTGAAAATGCTCTCTGCTTCTCTACCACATGGCCAGGCTGCAAATTTTCAAAATCTTTATGCTCAGCTTTCCTTTAAAATTCTGGATTTACATTATGACTTTTCTGCCATACTCATCATAGGCTGTTGCAAGTAGCCATGCAGCTCCTGCATGCTTTGCTGCTTAGAAATTTCTTCTACCAGATACTCTGGTTCACACCTTGAAGTTCACATTCCATAATATTTTAGGACATGAACAAAATGCAGCCAAGTTCCTTGCCCNTTCTCATTTACATCTGAGACATCTTTAGAATAGTTTTTACAGTCTATATTTCTATCAGCATTCCAGTCACTACCATTTAACCAGTCTCTAAAACATTCCCAACTTTCCCTAGTTTTCTTGTCTTCTAAACTCCCCCAGCATCTAGGCTTTTTCTAGCCTGTTCCACCAAATTTCTCCAGTGTTTTCCCATTATCCGGTTCCAAAGCTGTTTCCACATTTTCAAGTATCTGTTACAAGCAACAACTCACGTCTCTGGTACCAATTTTCTGTATTAGTCCATTTCTGTTGCTTGCAACAAAATACATGGAACTGGGTATTTTATAAAGAAAATGAAATTTATTGCTTATAGTTTCAGAGGCTGGGAAGTCCAAAG
>NW_007775966.1:2543-3643 GCF_000696425.1 Galeopterus variegatus | reverse complement strand
GAGCGGTAGACAATGGGGACGGTGAGGGTAAAAAGGGTTTAGATGCTAGGAGGACCTGAGCAGGAGGACAGGTAAGACAAAGAGAGGGGTTTGGGGCAAGGAGGCAAAAAGCCTCGATGTAGGGAATCTCTTTCCATTTTTTCAGGCACAGGCAGTAATTGAAAAGGTCCCAGAGGATATCGGGATCGAGTGTGCCCTCAGGGGGCCACTTGTTTTGGTTGTCTAAGGGATAATAAGGCCAATCCTGTGTGCAAAATTTGGTGAGGAGCTTGAGTTTAATGTCTGGTTTGAGGGATAAAGTGGTGAGGTTATTTAGGAGACATTGTAGTGGGGAATCTCCCTGAAGTGAGGAGGAAGAAGTTCCCATTCTGGAAGAGAGTTTTCAGAGGCCGGAGGAAAAGAGGGAGAGAGAGCAAGAAAGAAGAATGGGAACTTAGCCTCCAGGGACAGGGGAATGAGGTCAGGAGATTATATATATATATATATAATGGGTGACGGTTTAAATAATCTACAAGCCTGGCCAAAAAGTAAAGGGGGCTTACCTAACGGATGAGCTGGTGGTGGATGAAGGAAGCCAGCACCAGAGAAAATAGATGAGGGCGGACTGTCAGTCCCGGGGGGTTGCAGAGGAGTCCGAGGAAGGAGTCCCCTGGTGTGGGGTGAACTCCTCCCTGGGTTTCGGCACCAATGAAGGAGACACACGAGACCCAGGCTGACAGTTCACCAGAGAAGTTCTGTTTATTTAAAGAATGCACATCTATTGATAGAGAGCCACATTCCGGGACTGAGTAGGAAGTGGATGGGGCGGTAGCTGATTGGCCAGGACTGGGCAGGAGGTGAATCTAGACCTGTGACTGGTGGGGTTTTGGCACCAGCAGGCTGGGTGTTTGGCGCCGGCGGGTTTGTTTGCTGTGGAAGAGAAGCTGGAAGGGCACCATATTGCCAGGGAGTGCCTCCGTTCGGGCGCCCATGAAAGGGAAATCAGGTGCCTGTGGAATCCCTACAAATATAGTCTCAGAAGATGAGTAGGAGAAGCCTCTCTGGAATAGGAATATTTGAGCTGTCAATCAGCGAAGCAAGGAAAGAATAAACATTCTAGG
>NW_007775966.1:0-1020 GCF_000696425.1 Galeopterus variegatus | reverse complement strand
CTATCAGCAAGTCAAATCTGCCAGGAAAAAAAAGTCAGGGAATATAATAGGAAAATCCAATCGAATTAGGAAGAAAATACCTCATGCATAATAGATCTGTGAGGAGCTAACGAATAAATGGTTGGATGCAGGAAATGTTACAGGAGCCAAAAATCTATAGAAAAGAGTGGAGAACCAGAGACTCTCCAGAAAATAACTCTTAATAGAGTGAGGCTCTAGATTCCAAAGAGTAAGAGAAGGAAAGAGAACTAGAGCTGGAAAAAACAACTCTCAGTGGAAATGAAAGTTAAATAAGAAGGGTAAGATGGGGGGAAGTGGTTACTGGGATTTACCTTCATAGACTGAATAAATATGGGACTGTCCAAGTCGCATTATTCCAGAGGTAAAGCCCAGTACTCACTTTTTCTCCTCTGTTCCTTCCTATCCCCCCAGCCCTCACTGGAACATGCTGACTGTCTTTGATGGCTATTGCTGAAACTTTCTCTTTTCCATGATCTGTCCCTGTGAAATCCACTTGAGTTTTCACACAGTCGGGATCAGAGAATTACAGGTGAGGAGCCAGAGAGCCTTTTTATGTTTCCAGCTTCTCTAGTGTTGAATTCTGAGAGTTCGNGTGTTTCCCACACCCCCACCTCCACCCCCTCCCCCACCCTTGCTCTCCACTTGTCAAACAATTCAGCTCCCTTGAGGACCAAAAAAGATAGCAGAATGGAAAATTTTCAGACAATTTTGTGTCCATGTAGGCAACAGAAGAAGATGGATTAATTTCCTCCAAAGAGAAACTCTTTTTCTTTGGTTTTACTTAAAAATTACAAGGTATCCCCTAAGGAAAGATTGATTTCCACAAAGAACTAAATCCAGGAACTAACTTTCTTTGATGTGCTCTCTTGGAGAATCTTTGGAGATTTTATGGATCAATTAGTGTTGCCAATTTTATAAATGTAAGTAGGTCCTTCCTTTATAAAATTATTTTTCTCTTAATTTTTAATAACTTTATTGAGAGATGATTGACATGTAAAC
>NW_007775965.1:0-3643 GCF_000696425.1 Galeopterus variegatus | reverse complement strand
GGGTTCGGATCCTATATAGGACTGGCTGGTGTGCTCACTGGCTGAGCGCGGTGTGGGCGACACCAAGCCAAGAATTGCGATCCCCTTACCGGTCACGAAAAAGACAAAACAAACAAACAAAAAAAAACCAATATTTAGGTACCAAAAAGTACTTTTTGGAATTAAAATTTTGGAAAACTCAATAGAAGACCTGGAATTTTCAATTGAGGATATCTTTCAGACTGTAGAGCAAAAATAAGACCTAGAAAATAACACAGAAGGAGAAAGAAAAATCCAGAGAACAAGTTCAAGAGGTCCAACATCTGAATAATAGGAGATCCAGACATTGTGAAATAAAAATATATATATTGGGAAGGCATTAATAAGACAACTTAAGAAAATTTCCCAAAACTGAAGCCCATGAATTTTCAGATTGAAAGATCTCACTGAGTGCATAGCACAAAAGATGAAAAAGGAACCACATCCATGTATATTACTATGATATTTCAGAATACTGGAGACAAAGAGAAGATCCTACAAACTTTCAAAAAGAAAAAAGGATCAAGAATCAGAACGGACACCAAGGTCAAGGGTTCAGATCCCCATACCAGCCAGCCACTAAAAAAAAAAGAATCAGAATGGCTTAAACTCCTCAATAGCAATGCCGGAAGACAAAAGCAATGGAGAAATAGCCTCAAAATTATGAAGGAAAGTTATTTCCTACCTAAAATTCTATACCCAGTATGTATTTTTAAGAAGGGAGAGAGGAGACATTTTTATATGCAAAGTCTCAAAATTATTTCTCACATATCCTTTCTGAGGAAGTTATTGAAGGGTGTGGGCCATCAAAACAGGAAATCTACCCTAGGAGAGAAGCAAAAGGATTCTCCAAGATGTTTGTCAAAGGAGATCCTAAGATAATAACTATGCAACAAGTCAAAGCTGGGATACATAAGAAGCCCTGGGACAGAAATACTTAAGAAGGTAAAATTGATAGAATAGTTTACGTGAATTTGAACAATTGGCAGAGAATATAATTGAATTAGGTATTAGAAAATTAAACACGTACACACACCAAAATGATTAACTGCAAGGAAAACAAAACATTTTGCAGGAAAGGTATTTACTCATGGTTGACTACATCGCTCTGCTCTGAAAGCATATATAGTCATAACAATATAAACACTACTTATTTATCTAACCAAATTATATCACTATATTGTGATGATAAAAATAAGAACTGTTTGTGTATGTATGTGTTTAACTGTGGTGGGGTGAGGAAAGACAATAACAAATGCCAACAACTAAAAGAACATGAAACAGCAATACAAGCATGTTATTTAGATTATGGAGGTCACTTTAAAGAGAGTCATCTAGAGACGAAAGTAGTTGCTTTTGGAGACAGGAAAATGATGAGTAGAAGGACTAAGGACTGTTCTTTGTTATGACATCTCATAGAACTTGCGGACTTTTAAAAAACGAAGACAAAAAGTTAATTGATAATCATAATATTTTAGAGGCATTATTTAGAACACTGCAATAGTTGTTTGTTTTTAAATCATGCACTGTACATGGTAAGAACTCCTCATTGTTTTTGGAATTGAATCCTTTAAAATACATCAGAAGTTGTAAGCCATTACCAGTCTGTAAGATCCTTGAGGTCAGGGATTATTTCTTATACATTTTTATGGCTCGTTTGGGACACAGTGTGGCATCATTTGCACTATACTTAATATGTAGGATTTTCATGTATAAGTCTCAAGGAGAACTACATTGAATTCGTTTTCAGCCTAGTCATTATATCAACTATGCTGAGTGGATTTTTTTCCCCCAGCTGGCCAGTACAGTGGTCAAATCCTGGACCTTGGTGTTATCGGTACCACATCTAACCAACTGAGCTAACTGGCCAGCCCGAGTATTTTTCTTTACAAAAAAGGTCTGCTATTTTCAGCATTATAAATCTAAGCTCTGCCTCCCAATTAAGAAATCAACTATACTGTGGTTTAAATGTGTCCACTTCAAAATTCAAGTGTTACCATTGTGGTGGTGTTGCGAAGTGGGGCCTTTGAGAAGTGATTCAGCCTTGAGGACTCCTAGGTTATAGGTGGGATTGGGTGCCCTTGCAAAAGATCTTGATGAAGGAAGTTTGTCCATTTTGCCCTTCTGTTTTCCACCATGTGAGAACACAGTGTTCCTCCTTCCTGAAGATGCAGCATTCAAGTCGCCATCTTAGAGGCAGAGACCAGACCCTCACCAGACAAGGAACCTGCCTGTGCCTTGATTTTGGACTTCCCAGCCTCAAGAACTGTGAGAAATAAATTTCCATTGTTTATAAATTACCCAGTCTGTGGTATTCTGTTATAGCAGCACAAACCAACAATTTTTTTTTCTTGAGTACTTATTTTGGGCTAGAAAGATCACATAGTTTTGTTTTTTTTTTAATCAGCTATATTACATATAGTTCTTTGATAACTACATTACTATATTTATTAACTATATAACATTCTCTAAGAAAAGAATCTGAGAGATTGCCAAGGTTGCCCAGCGAATCAGGCAGTAACACCTCTTCCAGATCATTTGCCCTAAACAAAACTTTTGTGATAAATGCCCATAGAGTAGGTGTGAGGAATAAGTCAGAAGGGTTTAATCCCACTTGAGATTAACAGGCAGTGTAGTTTGTCTTCAACTAAAGTGTTGATGGATAAAAGACAAAAAGTGGTACTTAAATTCAGTGTTCACTTTGTTGAAAGGGGATTAAAAATAGAAAGGAATTCTGTTTAGGTTTGGACAGTGAAAGTTGAGAAATGGACAGAACTTTAGTAAAGAGGTAGGCCTGAGATTTTTTTTTCCTACGGAAGCACCCCAACTACAGAGCTGCCAGAATAAACATCTTGCCCACCTGCTTGTATTTCTGGTGTCTTGATTAATCTCATGGTTGTCCTGTATCAGCAGTTTTTAATCTATAAATTCACAGCTCCAGAGAGTTAATATGAGATTACTCAGGCACTATTTAAGGGTCAGAGATCAAAGAAACAAAGGAGCCTCTTCATAGGGAGTATTTGAGTACTTTTCTAGTTCTTAGGCACGTGGTAGTTTCACAAAGTGGATATGATGTGTTCATTAAGCAAATCTCTTTCAACACATTCTCTTCTGTATTTGTTCCCTCTTGTTATAAATACAGTTTATATTCTATGCTTCTAAGGGGGGTAAATATTTTATGTAGAACAATTCTACTATTTTCTATTTGTTATATTAATGGTTGTCTTCTGTATGGAATCTTATCTTTGATATCTTTGGTTTTTAAAAA
Source organism: Galeopterus variegatus (assembly GCF_000696425.1). Taxonomy (NCBI): domain Eukaryota; kingdom Metazoa; phylum Chordata; class Mammalia; order Dermoptera; family Cynocephalidae; genus Galeopterus; species Galeopterus variegatus. The sequence goes on along the minus strand of NW_007775965.1, from coordinate 357 downwards.
ACCTCAGAAGAGCATCCCCAGGACTTAAGGGACCATAAATATACTTCAGAAAACTTTTGAAAGAACGAGTCCTGAAAACAGTAAATGCAAGAAAAATGCATTAATAATTACTATTTAAAAATCTGTCACACAGAAGATAACCACAAACTTAAAAGGACTTATATATCAGCTTTCATAATTTTGAATTGATTTTCAGAGGCGTATTTTCTAGATTAAATCAAAGGGTACAGTTTACATTTTTAGCATTAAATGCTGGAAGATGTAATTCAATAACATTTTGCCTTTACTGCTTTATACTTTTTAAAATGCTTTTGCATACATACTTTGAGATAGATAATGCAGGTATTATTATCATTT
>NW_007775964.1:1448-3643 GCF_000696425.1 Galeopterus variegatus | reverse complement strand
TTGTAGGTAGACGATGGTTCCATTTCATCCTGTTCTTATTTACATTTAGGCAGGTTGTGCTTGTGTGTGGTTGAGATGGTGTCATCTTTTTGCTCAGTGGCTTGCTGGTCATGATGTGATTACATTTTCTCATTAGGTATGGAAGGTAAAGGTGAGCTGAGCAGTGAGGAGGCACCTGAGATGATCAAAACCACAAGAAAAGTCTTCAGCAAAACCCAGGGATTCAGAAGAACAACTGTTGCTAAGCAAGAAGGTGTGGGAGACATGGAGGCAGGCTCGCTGGGGCAGCAGCCCCCACGGCAGCACAGCCTGGCCCTGGGACACAGTGGGAGGCGGCCACAGCACACCGAGCGGGTAAAGGAATTCCTTACAGCAGCTCAGCACCAAGGAAGACAGAATGTTCCTGTCTCCCTTGCGGATTCCAGTGAGCCAATGTCTTGTCCAGTCCCAGATGTTGAAACTGCCTTGGAAGGGAGCGTAGGAACTACCTCTGAGATGAAAAGTGGCCCCCACTCTGGTTGCTTGAGTGTACAGGAGCGACCTGCCTCTTCTGGAAAGGCCACAGGAAGCAAGGAGAAGGAGGACACCTCCAACAATGACAGTGATGGCCTGACTTTGAAGGAGCTTCAGAATCACCTTTGGAGAAAGCGAGAGCAAGAGCCACCTGAGCGGCCCCTGAAAGGCATCAAGAATCACCGGAGAAAGAAGCATCGGGAGGAGAATCCCACAGAAACTGTGCATGTCGAGGCAGGCACTACTGTCGAGAATGCTCTGCCCAGCAAGCAAGAGCCAGAGACTGTCCAGAGGGTTGTGTGCCAGGCAGTGACCGATGACCAAGAGAGTCAGCTGGAGAGGACAGCAGCTCAGCAATTTAAAGGTGAAGAGAGCAGGGACTTGGGCAAGCCTAAGCCTGAATGTGAGCTGCACGACCCCAACACCCTGGACCACAAGTGTCTCCAGCCTCGTAACAACAGGTGGGTCATGGGAGGACAGGGATGGGCTATCCCAGCTTTAAAAAAATCTGAGTGATGAAAATAGTGTTTATATTTGTTTTGATTTTAAATGTTACAAAGCTAGGCTGGATGAATAATTTGTTCATTCAAAAAAGATGAACACATCATTATCAAAAAAGGAACGAAAGGCCTGCCTAGAGCCACCCCTCCCCTGTGGTCGCCACCCGACATGTGACTGTTTACAGTCAAAGTGGTGAGCATGGGAGGAGGTGAGAAGCCCCTGCCTCCACCCAGCCATGTGCAGCCAGTGGCTGCCGAGTAGACCACACGTGGTCTCAGGAATCTGTCAGAGAGTGCTCCCCTAGACTGTTCCTTGGGAGAGAGCAGAGGGCCAGGTGCAGACTGGTTGATCCCCAGTGTGGACATGGGGGCAGCTCAGAGTCTTTGCTAGACTTTGGTGTTAAGGAATCTCTGTTGGCTTGTTGGTGGGACAAAGGCATCACTGCTGTTTTGAGGAGACGTTTACTGAAGTAGTTAGGGTCCAATGCCTCAAAAGCCTATAGTTCAGCCAAAAAAAGGATAAACAAACTTAGTTGAATGTTAGGAAAATCAAGAGAGGGACATAGGTGTTCTTTGTTCTATTCTCTGTACTTTTCTGTATATTTGCATTTTCTAAGCAATAGAATGTTAAAACCTATTGGGCTTCTTAATTTGCCAAAAAGTGAGTGTTTGTCTCTCACGTCCCATTCCTAATATCACTATTTTATGATTTCAGGTTTATGAGTGGCCGTGACCGATGTGAAGAACGGTTTTGTGGCGATTTTGGGGGTGCTTCTCAGGCTCGAGGAATGCTTTTGGAAAGGAACAGGGAAGATTATATCTGCCCAAAGTGCACCGTTCTGAAAGTGCAGGATGAGACTAAGGCAGAAACCACAGATCATCGGGAAACTAAATTTAGACCTGGAGATGCTGATGACACAGATTTTAGAAGTACAGGAACAGTGGAGCAAAAATCTAGTAAAGACCAAAAGATAAAGAGGAGAGTTGAGAAAGCTGCACATCCAAGCAGAAAGAAAAAACTCAAGCTTTGCCAGCCTGTGAGTATTTTGCCTACTCAGGTAAACATTAAGGGGTTGAACTTATGGGTTCCAGACTTGCCATTGGGAGAAATATCAAGGCTTGGAAAGTTTCTGTCTTGGAATAAGCTAATTTCTACCAGGACGGGTGCTGCATCTGGGGTGG
>NW_007775964.1:0-1037 GCF_000696425.1 Galeopterus variegatus | reverse complement strand
TCTTGATGTTACTTATGTATTTTATGTGTATCAGCAGCATTGTTTTTGAATTGCTGAAATGATTGTGCCCTCCTGTCCCCCTACACACCATCTCGAGCTGCCTTGTGGTTCTTTTGCCATCTTGGTGTGGGAAGCCCTGAGCGGTCTTGGTGCCTGCATCAGTCTGACCCTCACTATGCTTGGCTTAGTGTGTCATTTCTCTGCCTTGTGGCTATTTCCTTGACTCTCCTTCCCACCTAGTTTTTATGTCCCTCTGGGGCTGTAATTCTTCATCATTTTTTCCACATATATCAGCTTCTGCTGTTGAGGAGAGATGTCACATGCTCATAATCTCCATTCCAATGCCCACGAGGGGGCGTGACTCAGAGCATGTGTCACTCTGGGCCTTCCTCAGTCCCTGGCCCACCCCTATCCTGGCAGCTTGTCCTCTAACTGGGGCCAACCAAGCAGGAGGCTTTCAGGTTGCTTTGTCTTAAAGCATCTCTGCCTTATGAACACTCTTGCACTGTGTTAGCTGCAAGGTGGAAGCGCAAGGACTGAGCCATTTAAATGAATGTGCCATGAAAGTATTAAGAGTGACTAAATGGAAATATGATATTACTGTTAATATCACAGTCATTAAGAAAAACGAAGAGGAAAATTTCTCTATTTCATCTTTATTGTCAGTATGTTTCACTTAAGCTTATATATAATTTTATTCTAAATAAAACAGATTCTGTGGAAGAAAAATAACCATGTTAATTATTTAATTTGAGAAATAAGTTTTCACTTAAGTACATTTGAGAGATGCCTTCATGTGTAGTCTTGACCATCAAAACAGAAGCAACCAAGTATACATCTTGTGCTGTATTAGGTTTTTGTTACTGTGTACCACACTACCACAAACTTAGCTTAGAACATCACACGTTTATGGTTTCAGTTTCTGTTCTTGTCAAGCCTGGGCATCCCTTCACTGGGCCCTCTGATTGGGATCTTAACAGTAATAATAAGGAGCAGCCCCTCCAGTTCTCACCATTTGGACGGGTGCTGCAGGGCAG
>NW_007775963.1:0-3643 GCF_000696425.1 Galeopterus variegatus | reverse complement strand
GCGCCGCCGCGCTTCCCAAGCAGCGCACTATCCAGTGCGCCACCGGGCCGGCCCCTATGTTTATGTTTTTTACCTATTTTTCTACAGGGTTGTTTTTCTTTAACGAGTTACAGAAGTTCTTGATATAGTCTGGATGCTAAACCTTTGTCAGTTATAAGTGTTGTAATATCTTCTTGCAGATTTCAGCATCTTTTCATCTTAATGATTGAATGCCTTTAATTTAAAATAACTAAATTTATTCATCTTTTCTTTTACGGCTAGTACATTTGTGGTCTTGTTAAAGAAATCCTTTCCTACTTTGAGGTCAGAAAGGTATTTTCCCATGTTTTCTTCCAGAGTTTTTATAGTTTTGCCTTTCACATTTAAGTTCAGAATCTACTGGGATTTGATTTTTTCATGTAAGTCTAAATAGATAATCAATTGTCCCAGAACTAGTAAAAGTCTTTCCTTTCCCTACCAATCAAAACTTTCTTTGATTCATATGAAATGCAAATGCTTCACTCATTAGGTTGTTAAATTTTGATAACACACCAAATGGTAAAATTGTGGCAGGAGAGAAAGTTAGTATAACTTTAGTGGAGAGCATTTTGGCAATTTCTACCGGAACTACAAATAACTCAACATTTCCACTTCTTGGAATTTATCCTACAGATGCAATCTCAAATATGCATTGAGACATATGTATGAAGATGTTTGTTTTAGCATTGTTTGTAGTGTTGTAGCATTCATTGTAGCGAAACCACCTAAATATGCATCAATAAGGTTCAATCTACTATGGTACATGTTACGCAACTGTTTAGAAAGAACAGGGCAGTGCTATATCCAGTAAGATGGGATGTTCTTTAAAATATAAAAATAAAAAATATATTAATTATGTAATATGTATTAAATTATATATACACATAGATATATAAAAATATAAAATATTTTGTAAGATATAAAAGCTAAGTACCAAAAATTGGGTGTTACCTACTATTATTTTTATAAAATGTGACTTATTTGTATGGAACATCTCTGGAAAAGTACACAAAAAACTGGAATAGTAGTTGTATCTAGGGAGACACATTCAGAGACTAGTAGTTTAATTTTTTTTTAATGCATTATCTATAGATTGTTTTAATTTTAGTTGAATGAAAAAAATGAATGAATGAACACAAAGATAGACAATTTGTGGTTTCCACATTCAAGAAGCTTATAGTTTAGAAGGCACAAAAACAGGCACACAGCCATAAGATAAGCTAAGATGACGTATAACAGTGAAAGGTTTAGACAGAAGAAAAATATCTTCTTGTTGGGCTTCTACACATACTGTTTGTCTCTTTTTTATTTTCTCTACAGTATTATGTTTAGATAAACTTAAAGTCACCATATATTTATTATTATATTTTCTCAGTTTAATGAACATTTGTATAAAACTAGTATTGCTTCTAACCTTTTCCCATCAATTCCCAAGAAAAAAGCTATAAATCTTTCAGAATTCGAATCTTGAAGAGAAAGAGGCAATTTCTCATTAATCTAAGGTACAAAATTTATTATTCTCTTCCCTGGAGGAAAAAACGAACATTTATGGAACATCTTCTTAGGAATGTCAGACTTTGGGTTGGGGCTTAAATAATTTTATTTTATTTTATGTCTTACTGCATTTCCAGGGGACAGATGTTATTATATTCATTTTCAAGTGAGGACACTAATGTGTGGAATGCTTATTACCACCCGCTAACAGCTTCTCAAATTTTCCACTGCAGACAGAAAATGGAGAAAGTGTATGCAATCTAAGAGGTATAACCTACCATATAAGGTCATATTTTTTTTTTTTGAAGTTTCAGGTTTCTTCTTTGATATTCACTCAAATCGTGTATTCTACTGCATTGTGTATTCATCTTTGCTTTAATAAAATTAACAATACTTCCCTTAAGTCAGCGGTTAGGATTGATACTCTAAGAAGGTGGAGACTGTGTAGCCTGTAAGTAGGTGACCCCCGCCTCACACCACACACACCAGCTAGAGGCACACGTTCCCCAGCTGAGGCCTGGGCTGACTGGCTGTACTTTGCTTCCAGACCCCACTGCAGCCCATATAGCATAGGATGGCATGGAAATTTTAAACTAGCATTTCTCAACATGTGGGAACTTGTATCAGAATAACCTGGGATGCTATTTTACAAAGTAAATTCCTGATGCTCATCTCAGATGCAACTGAACCTAAATCTGGGGATGGTGACTGGCGATCTCCATTTGCAAGCTTTTCAGGTGGTTCTTTTGTAAGTTAAAGTCCAGATACATAGATTAAGTGCTCCTGAACTTACTGCTCTTTTCTGAACACATCTGGATGTCCCTGAGTCTGGATTGGGTGACGTTCTCTAGACTTCCTCTGACCTCAGAACAAGAGGTTTCTGACCTAAACTGCATTGTGTGGATTGAGTATCCCTACCTTCTATGTGCTGCTGTTTGCCTCCTGACTGAAATCCTTTGTCCTCTGTCTGGAGCTTGTACCGACAGAGCTGAGGAGGTTGCCTGTGGATGAAAATTCAAAAGGAAGATATTTTTGTCTGAACGTTTGCAGGAACTAATGATTAGCTTGGAAAGCCATGGTGCTGGCTGCTGAGTTAGCTGTGGGAGGTATGCGGGGTGTAGAAGGAAGGAAGGAAGAAATCTAGTTTCCTTTTTAATCACCTGCCTGATGGGTTTGAGCAGGGACTCAAGCTCTTTGATATTTTGTATTTCAGTTGGAATTGCCCAGTTGTCATCTCTCCTTGTGAGTTTACTGAAGAGTCAGGGGTTGGGTAGGGGGTATCAGACGTTGGGCATCAGGCCTTATGGCTGTTTAAGCCAGCAGGGTCCTAACTGCTTGTGTGCTATAAACTGAGAGTGTTTCCAGTTTGTTTCCCAAAAGATCTTAAATTCTAACAGACTATTTCTTTCCATTAGATCTGAAAGTGTTCCTCTCTGCCAGTTATATACTTTCCCTAACTATGCAAGTTGAAAAGGGGTAACTATAATGTAAACTGATCATTTTGATTTTTCTGCCCTTTTGCCAATTCTGACTGAAGCTTGGCAATGCAAATATTACCTTAACAATTTATTTTTTTAAATTTATGGCTCTTTATAAAGAGAAGAAAGGCAATGAAAAGGTAGTTTTCATATGTGCTCAAAGCTTGTCTAAATCCAGGGCAAATTTTCAATAAAATAATTTCCCAAAATTGGAAGACGTCTTTCAATCTCATAAAACTAGTTTGTTTTTTTCAAATAAAACCTTCCTTGGTATCCAAGCACGTGACACATTAATGATTAGGGAGGGAAAAGAAGAAAGACAGAAAAAAGCATTTGGATAAGCGGACACAAAAACAAAGCTGTACTTACGTTTTAGTTTATAGGTAAAATAACCCAGATTTGTAGTTTTGGTACCTGGCCTACATCCCCCTTGTGAATCCATTTTTAAAGTTAGTTTCATTGTTTTTATGATTACAAAAATAATAGATGTTCAATCTAGAAAACATGAAATACTGAAAAGGGTAAAGAAGTAAACAAAAATTTCCTATTATCCCACCACCCAGATGTACCCCACTATGAAGAGAAATTCATATTTTGCCCTGCATATATGAGGGTACTTCAAAAAGTTCTGGAAAAGATTTATATTGTCTTTC
>NW_007775962.1:0-3643 GCF_000696425.1 Galeopterus variegatus | reverse complement strand
GAACCCAAACTATGACATCTTACTAGATATGGCAGGTAAGAGACAGAGTTCTTTCAAATATGTATGTTTGAAAGATAATAGAAATGGAAACTTTGCAAATGCTTAGCTCGAGGGGAAAAGTTCAGTTTAGATTTGCTGAGTTACAGAGGTGCAGATGAATCCAAATAGTGGCACTGTTTGGGGAATGTAGACAATGGAGAGATGACAGACATGCAGATATAATTCTGGTGTCTTTAGTAAAAAGGGATTCTTGGGACATGAGAAAATGGATGGATGTGGTAATATTGGTGGATAGCTCTGAGTGAAAGGAGAAGGAGGCCAAGGGTACAAACTGGAAGGAGCAAGTACATGACAGAGTTTTCAGGGGACAGAATGGTGACAGAGAAAGGCAGGATTTTTGCCTGTTTTGTTCACTGCTGTATTCTCAACACCTAAAATTGTGCCTGGCACATAGAATGTCTCAATAAATACTATTGAATGAATTCATGTATAAAAGAGAGGGTTTGAAGAGAAAGGGGTTTGTGAACAGCCTGCAATTCTGCCTCAGAGGAAGAGAAAATGAGGGCAGAAGAGGAAAGTGGATTTTGTGTTCAGAAGGTCATTGCTGGCCTCTGAAGACCAGAATCAGAATAAATGAGAAGGGGCAGACGTCAGACCATTTGGCAAAGCATGCTTTTGGTTCTAATCTTGCGTTCTGAGTATTCTATCATTTCGAACAGATTTTTTTCTGTCCTATATCATTTAGGATCTGGGATAGGCATGACTTTTATTTTCTTTTCATAGCAAACTATTAGCCTTGGAGCTTTATGCTTTACTGGGAAAAAACTATAATTAATTAAATCCAAGAAACATAACATCAGTCCAACATCCCATTGAATATACTAATTCAGTCCTTTAATAGAGTGGGCTTTGTCCCAAATGCTTAAACATTGATTTCACAAGGAACAATAAACAGCATCCATGAGTGATATTTAGAGTTAATCATTTTCAGTTAGTTTCTCAAGCATTAAATTGTAAGGCTTGAGTGTGTGTGTACATGTGTGTGTGAGTGTGTATCTGAAAGGTGGTGTTTGTGTAAGTTACAGCTTTTTGTCTATATGCCAGATGACTGATAAATTTGAGATATCAATGCAACCAATCTCTTTGAACAGTAAAGAAATTGATGGCGGAAATGCTTAGACTTTTATGGAAGGAAATTGCATTCTAGAATAGGAAATTGTATGTGTACCACTGAGGAGGGTGCTTTGCATTTTTTGTTTACTTACACGTTTTGGTTAGCATCATTGCATTAAAGAACATTATTTGGGTTCACTAAAGAAAAGTAACAAAAGCATAGTATTAAGAAAAACATCAATTTACACTGCAGGTACCAATGGTATGTTTACCTCATACCCTAAAATGAATGGTTGTGCAGTACTTATTTTAAAACATATTTTATTACAAGGCCATGGGATAGATTTTGTTAGACTGGATGCCTTATCAGTGCAGAATAGATGAAAAATAATATGTAAATCTCATAGACATTCATTCATGGTTAAAGAATGTTTTTAGGTAGATGACCTGTTGTGATTATATAACATTGAAAAGTAACTGGAAACTGCAGCAGAAGAGGGGAAAAAATGCTGAGTTCAGACCTTTGACCATCTCACTTCTCTGCCTCTTTCCCCTGTGTGTCCACAGGCAAGTCACATAACCTCTCTGATTTCTGTTTCCTCATCTAAATAAAAATTCAATATGTTAGACAAGAGGTAGCATTCTATCAAACATGTATATTTGGAAAGATAATGAAAATACAAATTTAGGGGGAAGCTTATTTTATGGTGTAAATTTGGTTTAAATTTGTTGAGTTACAGAGGTGTTGACATATCCAAGCCAGAGATATTATCTTGCTGGTGGAAACTATGGAGATTATGAGGTTGAACACAACAATAACAACAATATTTTATGCAGTTGCTATGGTCTGTAAGTTTGCATCCCCACCAAATTTATAGGTTGAAACCGAATCCCCAATGTGATTGTATTAAGTGATGGGGCATCTGGGACATGATTATGTCATGAGGACTCCATGAATGGGATTAGTGACCTTATAAATGAGGCCCAAGGGATCTTGTTCATTTCTCCTGCCTTGTCAGGACGCAGTGAGAAGGTGCCATCTATGGAGCAGAGAGCAAGCCCTTGCCAGACACTGAATCGGTGCCTTGATCTTAAACTTCCCAGCCTCCAAAATTTTGAGCGCTAAATTTCTGTTGTTCATAAATGACCTAGGTATTTTGTTATAGCAGCCCAAATGGACTAAGACCGCAGTACATTCCATAATATATACAAGTATTGTGTTGTTTCCTTCACTTATCTTACAATTACTGTATAAGGAAAGAATTTGTATAATCTTAATTTTACTTATAAGAAAACTGAAGCTCAAAGAGAGAGAATGACTTACCCAATGTCACACAAATAAATTGAGTCAGTGGTCAATCCAGGACTGTCTGAGGCTAGGTTGCTAACTAGAATGTATACCTGCCTCCCAAATTCAACAGTGTATGTGAAAGTGCTCTTCAAAATATACGGACCACTGACATGTAAAGTGATATATCTAATCAGCAGATATCTCACATGAAGACTGAGTTTTATTGCATGCGTCTTTGTGTCATGTACTGCTTTACATGTTACCAGTTATTCACTCATTCAATCCTTACAGGAACTTGATTGCAGATTTGGCTTTGGAGTCAGTACTTTCAACCACACCACCACTGCACCTCACCTGTGCATAAAGATGATGAAACTGACAGTAAGGGATTTTCTTAAAGGCTGAGATGAAGCGTTTTGAGAAATTTAGCTTTGTAAATAGGTCTGTGTCTTATACAAGGAAGGGCTAGAGTTTGAAGTCAGTTTTCCATGGGAGAGAATGTTCTTGTCCTAACAGGCTAAGTTGTTCATTTATTTTGGGTTGGTTTTGTTTTGATTTGATGAACTCTGATCACCGGGTGGCACAAGAATTATGAAGGGAAATTATAGCACATTCTGAGAGAAGCAAGCAGCACAAGCCTTGCCTCATATCTTGCCAACTTTCTGGGCACTGAAATGAAGGAGCTTAAAGTCAAAATTTGGTAAACAGACCTAATGTACATATTGGCTGCAAGCCTGGGATGGCACCCATCACACTCTTAGTGTCCACTCTTGTGCTCTCCCTGTGAGCTTTACTTCATTCTGCCATCCTACCTCCTCTCCTCTCTGCACAAATATAAGCAACTCTTGGTTTGTGTGTTGTAGAAAACTTAGGAGAAACAGTAGAGTATACATTTTTAAAATATTATAAGCAAGTGTTTCTTTTTTGGTCTTAAGGTGTATAACTTATCAAAATAAATTATTAGTTTAGCTTAGATTATAAACCATTCATTCATTCATTTATTTGTTAATTGAATCCTTATTACATATCATACACTGAGCTAATCACGGGGAATATGAAAGTAAATGAATCTCTTCCCTTGAAGTCTTATTTAGGTCCTTTTTCCAAAATGATTAGTTTTGCTTCCGTTTTCCCATTTACTACTTTGTTTAAATGCTATTATCATTTGGTGACTAGCATTTTTTCTATCATCTACCTATCATCTGTTTCTCTTTTATATCTTCTAGCCATGTTTTTCAC
>NW_007775961.1:3294-3644 GCF_000696425.1 Galeopterus variegatus | reverse complement strand
CAAGTCTGACAGGCTTGTCGGCTCCATTGTCAAAACCTGTGCCTACACATTTACAGCATGTAGTCTGCTTTGGAGTCCCACAAAAGAAAAGTATTGTAGCAGATAACTGCTTCCAGGATCCCTGCTGGCAGAGAAAATAAGCAAGCTATAACTTCTCCAGGGTCCTGCTACAGAGTGTTTTCAATGGTGCCTATTGTGGCTTCACTTGGATGTTACGTGTTGTTTCTCTCTGGTAAATGATCCAGCTAACTTTTGACTTTATCTTAGGTCATGCCATATTGATTCCTGCGTGAAGTTACTGTTGGAAGAGGACTACAAAACGTAATACTACTCTCAATATGCTAACAGAC
>NW_007775961.1:0-2658 GCF_000696425.1 Galeopterus variegatus | reverse complement strand
GTGAAGTTACTGTTGGAAGAGGACTACAAAACGTAATACTACTCTCAATATGCTAACAGACTCTAAATCACTTTTTGGAGTGGAGTAACATTTCGTTTTTGTGCAATGCAGAGCTTCTGCCGCTGAGGAAGACTGCTTCAGCGGACACCCAGCAGGCTCCTCTCAGCCTCCTGGCTCCCCCAGTGCCACGATCTCAGCCATACGCCCTCCACCTGTTGTGTTACCTACCATTTACAAGCACAGCCTTCTTCACTGACCTGAGCTAGGAACCTGTACCCCTCCACCATCTTTATTTCTGACATCCAATTTCCTGATGAAGTTGTGTCTAACTCCAGGGCATCGCCCATCCCCCTCCCTATTCACCATCTCTGCTTCAGTTTAACCCTTGAAATCTTCTTTTCCAAAATCGCAGTTGCCTTCTCTTTAGTCTCTTTTCCACTTGTGTCTCTCAACTACCTTCTAATCTACTTTCCAATGTACTTCTGGTTTTCTTTTGGAAGCAACTCTCATTATGTCATCTTGTACATACAATCTATAAATATTTCCCTATTGCTTGTGGAGAGAAATCCAAATTCCTCCAATTGACAATCTGGCCCCTTTCTAATCTGGATCCTACCTCCCCCCTACTATATCATAAATCACTTCTCCAGCATTATAACACAATTGTACAACCTATCTGAGTAAGGCATCGTTTTTCACATCCCTGCTTTCTCTTGCATTCTTCCTTTTGCATGGAGTGTGCTCTTCTCCCTTCTTCTCCAAAGGGCAAACTCTTATTAATATTGAGATATAAATATCAAATTATAAAACATCTAAAAAGTTATCTTTGACTTTCCTGGACCAGACATAACAGGTCATTTTCTCCAGGTAGCAGACTCTAAAACAGAAATTTGCATACAGGAAGTTTACAGGGGACTGTGTTCTTAGAATCAATACCTGTGTGGGTGGGAGGGCAAGAAGGAAGCAGGATTGTCCAGAAAGAAGTTTCATTTTCTCCAGGTAGCAGACTCTAAAACAGAAATTTGCATACAGGAAGTTTACAGGGGACCGTGTTCTTAGAATCAATACCTGTGTGGGTGGGAGGGCAAGAAGGAAGCAGGATTGTCCAGAAAGAAGTAGAACTGTGATGTAGTCACAACAGAGAGCTTAGCCAATCTTATGAAGAGCTCTGGAGCTAGCAAGACCCTTCATGAATAGGGGAAGAGGCCAAGCATTTATACGTCTATATTGGCAAGTCACTGTATGGGGACTGCCTCAGGAAGGGATGTGACATGGGGCAAGGCCCAAGGCAAGTTGTAGAAAGAGACTGCTGAGAGCTGTGGAGAACTCCTTTATCAGCTGGGGGAAGAAGTCCTTCAGTCCTTAAAGTGGGGGCTGGGAAGGTCTGGATACAGGACCTAATGGCCTTCACTACACCTGAAGTGTTGCCTTCATTCTGCTCATAACTTTAGTATTGAACTTGGCAGTCTGCACAATAACTATTTGTTTCCATCTTTTGCTCATTAAACTAGGCTAATGTTTTTCAAAGGAGTGGGATTGCATTCATGGATCAGGGAAGGTGAGATAATCACGCCAATGTAGTAAAAGTCGATCGTGCTAGGTCTTTCTTTATTCAACATGAAAATGTAGCTACCCTTAGGTAACCAATGGATAGCATTGATCTGCATATTCAATTTTTAATTTTAAATAAGATTGGTTTCTGTTTCTCAATAATTAAAATAATGTGATTAAAACTCCACAAAGCTTTCAACAGGCGATATTTATATTTCTCATTAATAATGGACTTAGCTTTTTATAACATCAATAGCATACCACTGTGTACTTATGAGAAAGAGAAAAGTTGTCATACAAAAATTTGGACAAATGAATGGAAAATAATATTAAAATTATGTACTTCCAAAAAACTTAACAATGCTCAATAGCAAAGAGAACTAGCAAGCTTAATGTTCTCTTTAGGCTTGGCAACATACTTAGGTTCCCTCTCACTTCTAGAAGAAAACATTACAAGATCAAAGACATATATTGAAACATAAAAGCTGTGGCTTTTAAATGCAGCTCATTTAGTTCTGTTCATTACATGCTAAAATATAATTAGGTCATTATTATGAATGAAATTATTCACAAAATGTAATAGAGTTTTTATAACAATATTTTTAGTATAGCATGCAATTACTCATTTACTGTTTATACTATTCATCATGAGTCAGTTGATGTTAGCATTAAAATTTCATCTTAAACATTGCCTCACTTCTCTTTAACTTGCAACTTGAAAGTTAAATGCTAGATGTTTTATTCCTAATTATTACTTGTCTTATTCTTTCAAATTCAAGAACATAACATGGGAAAAATAGTTTTTTTCTCACTTATCAGTAAAGGAACATTGAATTTTCTTGGATACCAACCATGACTGTTTACAAAAATGTTTCAGTTTTAGGCAAATGATCATATAACCATGAGTTAGCAGAATATTCATAGCTTGAAGCTCAGAAATAATTTCATAAGCCAAGGAACACCTGGAACCACCAGAAAATGAAGAGGCAAGGAAGCATTCTCCTCTAGAGCCTTCAGAGGAAGATTTTGGCCCCGATGACACCTTGATACCTTGAATTTGGACTTTTGGCTTCCAGAAGTGTGAGAAAATATATTTCTTTTTTTTTT
>NW_007775960.1:2395-3644 GCF_000696425.1 Galeopterus variegatus | reverse complement strand
GGGTGATTAAATGAGTGATGCATACTGATGTGTTAGATCTGTCTGACACACAGTAGGCATTCAATATCGCTGTAATTTCCATTTTACAGTGTCCTTCTTTGTAAAGGAAAGGGTTGGATGAGATCTATCTAGATCTTTAGTTCTGTGTTCATGGTTATTCTCTGAACTCTGAATTTCTAATTAAGCCGGAGAAACAAAATTAGTACACATGAAAGAAAAAAAAGAAAAAGTAAATGTTATTGTACATAATGCTAATCATGTGTGAAAACAAGGTAAGCAAAGCACAAATCAATGTTAATTACAGTAGTTAAAGCAAGCCTGTGAAGCTGGAACTGAAGAATGGGTACCATCTTGATAAACAGGTAATAGCCATAATAATACCTTAGACTAAAGATTGGTGTAACAGCCTCCCCAGGGAGCGTGAAGGGAATGAAATCACACTGTGAGGACAACAGGGTAGGCGCAGAGTGTGGACCTGGTGCAGCACACAGTAGGAAGTCCCTGCGGCTTCCCTATCCATGGCTTCTCATGAAGGTTCTGGTCCAGTCGTCCATCCCTCATCTCGCATTCGGAATCTGATTACCTGAACAGTTTGACTCCTCTTATGCTCAGTATTGAAAGGGGTGACAAGGCAGCTTGTGGTCATCTCTCCACTACCCTGGCCCCTCTCTCCATTTCTTCACTACCTAAGCTGTGTCTCTGCTTCCTCACCCAATACTTCTAGTGCGTTCTTCTCAATTTAGATAAGTCTATGTGCTGTCTAGTATTTCATGGCCGTTTTACCTCCGGGTTTTCACATGTCACCCCTAATATCTAAAAGTGCCTTTTACTTATTTCACAACCTAAAATGTGTCTTTTTCCTTTTCCCTTTAAACACTACTGAAAATTTCACCCTTCCCATTAAATTTTCTCCACCTAACCCCTTTCAATGCTGTTTAATGCAACCAACAAAGCAAAGTCCCCAGCACTTACATGTATTTGTTTGGATCCATCTTCTTTTTTTCTTCCAGCAGAAAAAAGGGAAAGGAAAAGATGTGATGGGTATCGGGAGGGCCCACCTGACGGCAACACAGGCTGCCACTGAGAGAATAGGAAAGCAGAGCATGGGAGTGGAGGTGGAAGCATGTGGCAGTTCATGCATGAGCCTTTCTACGTTGTCATTGAAAACCAACTTGAAACCAATTGACCAGGAAATTCTGAATGAGAAGTCTTTCTACTGCCTTTTTACTTTTATAATTCTTTTAAACAT
>NW_007775960.1:0-920 GCF_000696425.1 Galeopterus variegatus | reverse complement strand
AAAAAAAAAAAAAAAAAAAAAAAAAAAAAAAAAAAAAAAAAAAACATCATCATGAGGTAGCGTTCATTATCTTCCATTTGACAGACGAGGAAACTGAGACTCAGCACGAATTACCCAGTGTCACACACAGCTGGCTATGTGGCAGAAGCAGGAGTGGAGCCTCTGTGGGACTGGCTCCATTGCCCATACTCCCCAAATTAATGAGGACCTCTGCCACCATGAAGTTTAACAGCTGGAATTAACTGAGAAAAAGATAGATAGGTAGACAGACAGAGCTCAGATCCTGACACATAGTTTTCTATGTTCATTAAACAGCAGCTATCAGCAAATGTATGCATAATTCATCCACAGAGGTGAAATGTGGGGACTAATTCCTTGGAAAATAATCAACTTTTTCTGGGTAGAGAAGTCAATTTCCATGATAATAATATTTTCTACTTTACAGTGGAAAGTAAAGGTGTGTTTGTGTACACACCTTCTTATATATATAAAAAGAGTGAGAGAATAAAGGCACATAGAAAGCTCCTCAAAAAGTTCATGGAAGAGTTTGTATTATCTTTCAATTCAATTTGCCCACAAACTTTTTGCAAATGTATATGTAAATGTACATATGACACATCTATGAGTATTTGTGATAATCATGTACTTTTCTCACGTGCAAGGTCACATAAGCCACATGAAGGCAGGCAACACATCTCGACTTTGCAACTTATTCAGTACTTATGTAAAAAAGTTGATTAAAATGTGAAAGTCCCAGACTAAAGTGGTTAATTCTCAGTTTAGTAAATGTATTTACACACACAGAGGCACCCACACCCATTTGCATATGATTTATAATTATTTATCAGTTATAAATAACAAGACTTGTTCTAGTGACATATGCAAAAGCACAGAGATAGGAACCAGGTTGTTTTGTTTTG
>NW_007775959.1:2920-3645 GCF_000696425.1 Galeopterus variegatus | reverse complement strand
AAATAAATAAATAAATAAATAAATAAATAAATAAAAATAAAACTAAGACAACAAAAAGCAAGGTTTGTTGAAAATTTCAATGATAAATGCTAATTGTAGTATATGTGCCGCCCTTGTCTCCTGGCACTGCCATACAAATGAGCTATCTCTACAGGCTATGTCTGCTTAACTTCACATGCCAGACCACATGTGCTGTCGATACTTCTCCAACATGCTACAAAGTTCAGTTGACTTGACATTCATCTTAAAGTAACTGGAAATGCAGACTATATCTTTATTTGGGTCAATCTTGCAATTTTTAAAATGCACCAAGATTTCATTATTAGAAGCTTACTAGAGTGTAATTTAAAATAATAATTTTTTTAAAAAGGAGAAATGAACAGTTCAGGGGAGAACTTGTGAACTCTCATTCTCAACTTTAAACCAATAAGTGCCTAAGGAGAAGATTTCACAGATTTACCTTCCTCAGTTCCACAGGGAACAATGAAGGATATCAAGTAATAACATGAATTCCATACATTCAGTATTGTCCAATAAAAAGTACTTTATTAAACTTTTTTGCCAGTTTCTATCATTTGTTTAAAGCCCTACTTGCCAGTAGTCTATAACATTTTTTAGAACTGAATATTTGTAGTTTTACAATGACTGGGCAATTCTATAGGTTAAAAAAAAAAGTCTATCAGTCTTTTTCAAATATGCTTTTTTTTACATTATGTTATTTAGAA
>NW_007775959.1:0-1776 GCF_000696425.1 Galeopterus variegatus | reverse complement strand
CTTCAAGAGGGAGGACTCTAGCAAACAGGCTGAAGGATTCATTCCTCTCTAAGTGTTTACTAGAAGCCTGGGGGGTCAGGCACAATGCACAACGCACCACACTAAGTAACCCTCAGCACAGAACTCAGTACCCAGGAAAACCCCAACAAAAATTTAGGCTGATTTCCTTTTAAAAAAGGAAAAGGCAAAGTTAAAAAAAAATACAATTCAACCACCCATCCCATTCCATTCAGAGTGGCTTTGGTGCAGAGAGGTGGAATAGTTGGATGCACTATTGGTGATAGAACTCCAACTCCCCAAATTCCAGTTCAGCACTCTTCCTGTGTAATATGTTTTGTTGTTTTTTTTTTTTTCCTGAAAAAATTATTGCCAACAAACTGATAAAGGTTCTGCTATGATTCCAGGGTGCCCAGGTCACCAGGGAAAAGTGTCATGTAGCATTTTTAATGTTTCAGAGATCGTTCGAGGGCCAGCTCCACAGTGTCTGCGTTGAGTCGCTGGTAATTCTGTGTCCCTTATGAGCTTCTCCATAGACTTGCAGCATTCTCTTTTACTTGTTTCTCAGGAAAACACAGAGAGAGACTTTGCTTGGATTTTTTTTAATACAAATATGTAATAATACCACAATATCTCCTAGTTATCTAGAACTCAGACTTCAATGGCTAAGACTGTCTAAGACATAACTACAGAAAATCACCTCTGAACAGTGAGGGAAATAGCTGTCATGATATCATCATATCCACTTTGGTTGTTTGAACTAGCAACCATGAACTTTGACTTACATGTTTCAACTAGTACCAATGGACTTATAATTACAGGATGAATTTTGTGTTTAGCAATGTTCATCATTTGCTCTTCCTAGGTAACAACAATTAAATCGTAAGTTGACAATCACTACTGACTGTGAGAATGGAAATAATAATAGTGAACATTTATATAATGCTGCATTCTCTGTGTCAGGCACTGTTCTTAGACTTTTACATATATTAGCTCATTTAATCTTTGTAATAACCCTGTGACATATTATTGTTATCATCCCTATTTTACAGATGAGGAAACTGAAGAGATTAAGTAATTTGCCCAAGAGTACGCAGATTGTAAATGATGGGGGTAGGATTGGAACCCAGGAGTCTGGCACCAAAATGCCAGGGCTCTCAGCTTCCTCCCAGTATTATCAAAAGTAATTTCCTGGTAGCTTCCGTCAATTGTCAAGGGAACCCTCAAGATAAAGAATTGTTATTGTTTTTAATAAATTGTCATTCTAGGAAAGGAATTATATGTGAATTATGCAAAGCTACAGTAAGAACATGTATGTCACCAGCAAAGTGAAATTACTTAGTGTAGGGGCAAGAGGCCAGTCTCCCCAAGCAGCCCTACACGTAGTTACACCATAATCCAAAATGATAATTCCTGATCCCCATGCAAAGTCATAAAAAGGGTCAAATGATGTTTGGCAGGTTCTGTTAATGATTCAGAAAATCTTCAAATATATTTTAGGAAAAAGAATTTTAAAAGTTTACTTTCCTGGAAAATGCAGTTCTGTTGATCATGTCATAATCCATGCCAGATAAAAGAACATTCTTGCTTTGCTTTGAGGTGATTACAGACAAATGTTCTTATTAATTTTCAACTTTCACAGAGGCAAGATTAGCTTCATGTACAGTGTTACTCAAATTGAAAGTGATGACCCATTAGTAGATTAATTTACGGGGTTGCAAGCAGCATCATTTATAAATTGGAATAGAATAAAGCAGAATTTATTGCAGGCAGTAAGAG
>NW_007775958.1:2544-3645 GCF_000696425.1 Galeopterus variegatus | reverse complement strand
GAAAGGACTTTTAAGGATCTCAATAAACTTTTCTCTCAATAGATAGAAAGATGATTGATAGATAATCTGTAAAGTGGAAAGGTTAAAGGTTATAGGAAAAGTTGATGAATTTCATGCATTTCAAAGGCATTGGGTCATAGTCAACATACATGTTTAATGAAGAAAAATAATTACACTTATTATTTTTATTAAAATAGTTGAGCTCTATAAAGCAAAAACTTAACAGCACATGTATAATACACTCCTTTCATAACTACTGGCATGATATAACATTATTACAATGTATAGACTTGCATCAAGCATATGACATAACTCTTTCACAATATGTTCTTAAAGACAATGTAGTTTGCAAAATATTTCCCAGCTATTTCTAGAAGGATTTACACTGATATTTCCATATAATTTTCATGATAAGAAGTTCATAATTAGGCACTTTTGTGTGCTGATAAGAGAACTATAGATTGTTTAGAAGAAAAATATAGGAATTGTGCTAGCGCCAGTCCTAGACCCTTGTTCCATTGGGTCCATTTGTTGTATTTCTCTTGCTCTCCTCTGTACTGCAGGATTGGGAGGAAAGAGGAGCTGGAACAGGAGAGGCAGAGGGCTAGCCCTTCAAGGCCATGTTCATTGTTTTCGTATAAACTGGCTACTAAAGGGGCTTGGCCAATGGGAAGCATAGCCAGAGATCGGAGGGCAGAAGAAGGCAGAATCCGGAGTATTTCCCCTCTTGCTTTCTACCTCTGGTGGTGATTCTGAAGTGGTTATAACTCCAGCTCCTGCCCCTTGCCATGATGCCATCTTCCACCAGGTGACCTTGGTCCTGGGCAATGCTAACATCCCTTCCTTCCTGTATGTCTTCAGTCTATGTGTGGTAATGGCTCCTGCTATTGTTAAATTTTGATTACCTTTCCATCACCTGTTTAAACTCTCAGATGTTCCATCACCCACATAATCGACCCTTACATTAAATCCTCTGTTGTAAATACTCAAAATTCTTTGTTTCCCATGTTACTCTGTGATTGATGCAAGAATTAAGTTATAGAATCCAAATTCTAGAATGTTTTAAGGTCTTGAATATTTATGAGAAATCCTACTGCATTT
>NW_007775958.1:0-1861 GCF_000696425.1 Galeopterus variegatus | reverse complement strand
AGAATCCAAATTCTAGAATGTTTTAAGGTCTTGAATATTTATGAGAAATCCTACTGCATTTATAGGCTGGAAAACAATGTTTAGTTTAGTTCTTATTCTTACTACAGTCTCTTATTTTAGCTCTTAAAAATAAGCTATTTTGGGTTATTCATTAATTCACAGAATCCTACAATTTCTCATTTGGATTATAATTATGATTCAAATAAATTAATTAGGTCACAAAGCTAGTCAGATAGCTCTAAAATTGTTTAGATTAAGTAAATGATGTATATTTAACTACACAGCCTACACCAATGTCGTGCATATAATAGGTGCCAAATATTATTTGTTGATTCATTTTAGTATCATTTGATTTAAGTTAGTCTAAAGAATAAATTACTATGTACATTCTTGCCCTTTCCTATAAGCCATATGCCACGTTATAAATGACACCATTTTGTCAGCTAGCTCTATCATATATGTACATGATACAGGGTTAGAATGTATGACTGACTTCCACATAATCTAATGTCATTCTTTTTTTAAAAATTTCTTTTTACATTTTTTTACCCAAAGTTGTTAATAAAATCAAATTAATGGTTTTAAATTCTTCTTTCATGTCTCCTGCAAAACTTCTGATGGAAATGCTAATGAAAATGTAAAATCCCAAAGCCTGATCTCCAAAAGAGTGAAAGGAACAGAATGAGACTAACCCTTAGGCTTTTGAATTATGAGGCACTAACTCTGCACACATGTCCAGACTCACCAAGATGCTCTGAGTTCATCTGTTGACAGAAGCTTCAAGGCCAATTGCTGAGGGTTGGAGAATTAATTTTTGTACTTGAGATTTAAACACTGTATTTTCGAGAATTCTGGGACAAAAATAAAAATCTCCCCATATGCATACTCCCAAGAGAAAAATGACACAGTAAAATGATATCTTGTGGGACAAAGATTTCATCCACAGTTACATACTCATACTTTGGAGTGAAATGGAGACTTGGCCATTGGTCAGATATATTGGGACAGAGTAAGTAGGCTGAGTCAGAAGAGAATCTAGATCCAGAGATAATCAAATGCTCTACCTGTGCTCTGATTAATTCAAATCACCTATCTCTTAGAGTAATTATAAGACTATGTGACACTATTTACATCATTTGTGGTTCAGAGACCAGCTGCTCACTCTCTTGAAACTACACAGCCTTCTACTGCAGTCCTTGGTTGTCCTCTCTGTTCTCAAGGCCATTCAAAACATTTCATCCTTTAGAAATAAAAGTATTTGATAAAAGAAGCAACTATGATGTAGTGGTCATAAGGAAAACTATGGCTATTCTTGGATGTCTTCATAAATAATAGTATAATGAGGACACCTAACCTTTGACTCACTGAAGCAGAGGCTGTTCCCTATGGGAAAGCACATTTTAAAGCAATGAGATAACAATATGGAGAAAGCAATTAGCTCTTTGTTCTTCTGCCATCTAGAAATAGCTGGTTGAGCAGCCATATGAATAGAGCTGGTCTCTGAACCACAAAATGATGTAAATAGTGGTCATGTCGTCTTATAATAATCCTAAGAGATGGGTGATCTGAATTAACCAGAACACAAGTAGAGCATTTGATTATCTGTAGATCTAGATTCTCTGACTTAGCCACCTTACTCTGTCCCAATGTACCCGGCTAATGGCCAAGTCTCCATTTCACTCCAAAGCAGGTAGGTGTAACCATGGGTGAAATCTTCCCTCCCAGAAGTCAGGCTTAACAAGGTCTGGAGAAATGATCTCAGCTGATCTCAAGCTCCAGTATCTAGCAGTACCCATTCAACTTAACTGAGTATTATTAAAGTTTTCTTTTTAAAGGTTTTCGTTTGTTTGTTTGTTTGTTT
>NW_007775957.1:3065-3646 GCF_000696425.1 Galeopterus variegatus | reverse complement strand
TAATGTAATGTAATGTAATGTAATATTATATTATATTATATAATATAATGTTATATAATATAATGTTATATAATATGTCATATAATGTTATATAATGTTATATATTCTATTTATATATATGTGTAGTTTTCTTTCTCTTTTTTAAAATTTATTTTTTAATTGGCAAATAGAAATTGTATCTATTTAGCATGTACAACATGTTGTTTTGAAATATTATACATTGTGGAATGGCTAGATAAAGCTAATTAACATAGGCATTACCTCACATATTTATTTTTTGTGGTGAGAACACTAAAAGCCCACTCTCAGCACTTTTCAAGAATACAATACACTGTTATTTGCTATAGTCACCATGTTATACAATAGATCTCTTTAACTTATTCTTCCTATGTACCTGAAATTTTGTATCCTTTGACTAACATCTCCCCAACACACCCTACCATCCACTTCCTGGAACCATCATTCTATTCTGTTTCCAGGAGTTCAATTTTTAAAAATTATACATGTGAGATCATGCAGTATCTGTCTTTCTGTGCCTGGCTTATTTCACTTAGAAAAATGTCCTTTGGTTTCCTCCATGT
>NW_007775957.1:1917-2986 GCF_000696425.1 Galeopterus variegatus | reverse complement strand
ATGGTTTATTTTTCATTGTTCTCCCTTCTAAGTTGTAAGCTCCACAAGAACAGACATATTTACCAAGAACAGTAACTGGAACATAGTAAGCACTCAATAAATATTTGCTCTTAAATGAACAATGTATAGTACAACCTCTATTTATTACAGAAGAATTTTAAGAATGGGATTTAATCAGTAAGTATTTGAACTGTAGAAGCCAAAGTGATCAGCTTAAACCCTCTTCCCAATATTTACCATAATATGCAAAGACAAAAGTGTGTCTCCAACTGTTCTTTACTCAACAGTTTATTATTCATTCCAATGCTATTCTCCTCAAATGCTCATTATTCAAGTAAATGTTATTACATGTGCTCTAAAAGAGGCTGCAATCAGAGTGAACATATTAAGAATATCTCACTGTTGTACCTAGAGGACATTATGTTAAGTGAAATAAACTAGGCACAGAAAGAAAAATATCACATTCTCACTCCCATATGAAAGCTCAAAAAGTTGATCTTATAGAAATAGAGTGTTAGAAGTGGTTACTAGAGGCTGAGAAGGGTAGAGGGAGAGGAGATAGGGAGAGGTTTATTAACAGATACAAAATACAGCTAGATAGTGTAATAAATTCCATTGTTCTATAGCACTGTAGGATAACGACAGTTAACAATGATTTATTGCATAAATTAAAATAACTAGAAGAGAGGATTTTGAACATTTCCAACAAAAAGAAATGACAAATGTTTGAGGTGATGGATATGCTAATTACCCTGTTTTAATCATTACACATTGTATACATGTATCCAAATATTACATTGTACCACATCAATATCTACAATTATTATGTTACAATTTTAAAAAAAGAACAAGTCACTATTAAGTAGAATGCTCAAAGACTATATGCTTAACAATGCTCATTCAGTAGCATCTTATATAGAAAAGGCAAATTTGAGAATTTTGTAGTATTTAAGTATAACATAACCTCTTTAAGCTCCAACTGCAAACTTGCTGCTTAGAAATCTGTAAAGTCTGTAGTGGATTTCTGAGGCCTGGAAACAATTTTGCTGGTGAGTAGTAAGGCATGATT
>NW_007775957.1:0-469 GCF_000696425.1 Galeopterus variegatus | reverse complement strand
TTAAAGGAGAATGAGACAGAGCTGGCTGGCTGTGCTTTGGTGAAGTTCAGTCTGTTCCTGAGAGTGTCTACAACTTAATTTTGTCATATATACTGAGTTGGCCCACCTTTCAAGTCCTTCCTCTCACTAAACCAACACTCTGTAAAGCTGAAAAGAATATTTTCATTGTAATTAATAAAATTACTTCCAGTTTTATACCTATGCAAGGACCTCATGCCCCAGTACAGGGAGACAGATAAATACATAATTTCAATGAAGTATTGTGGTTTTTATCATAGAGTCTGTACAATCTACTTAGGGTAGTGAACCCATAGTTTCCTTGGGGTGGAATTAGAGATGATTTTGTGAAAGAATTGCCTCTTTTAAAAAATTAGTAGGTGGGCCGAACCCGTGGCACACTCGGGAGAATGCGGCGCTGGGAGTGCAGCAGCGCTCCTGCCACGGGTTCGGATCCTATATAGGGATGACC
>NW_007775956.1:2343-3646 GCF_000696425.1 Galeopterus variegatus | reverse complement strand
ACATCCAACTGATGCACGGCATCAAGGACCCTGACCTGAAGGAAATGACAGACGCCACCAATGAGGAGGAGACAGAAATAAAAGATACCAAGGTGGAATGCTGCAGATGCTCACAGTGGAACTGTTGGCTTGCTTATCCCATTCATTCTGTTCACCTAAATTTTGTAGTTACACAATTTAAGAAATTCAGATTAGGCATAAAGGTATAAAGTAGTGGATAATCTCCCTCTACACGCTTTCTGACCTCTCATTTTGCTGCTGGAAGGTAATCTTTAGTTTCTTCTGTGTCCTTCCAGACGCAGCGTTAGGGATCTACTTGCATATTTAAATTTTAAATTGACAAAGTGTCTTATTAGCCAGAAGTAATACATTAAAGCTAGTTTGTTTCATTGGCAATGTAGTGGTTGTGATAGTACTTAATAAAAATTGACCTAATTCTTTTTGTAATAAAAATAAAGCAAATTTGTGCTTTATTTTTATCTCAATGGATAGTNTAATTCTTTTTGTAATAAAAATAAAGCAAATTTGTGCTTTATTTTTATCTCAATGGATAGTAAACTTCAATCAGGCAATAACACGTACACATATGTGAGCCCACGTACGAGGCAGTGTGTAGCCAAGTGCTGTTTGAGTTAAAGCCACAGTTCAGCAGAGACTGACGCTCCTGCTGTCTTTGGTTCTAGGCTAAGTCTGCAATGTACCTGGGTAAAGTGTAGGTATGTGTGCTTTCAAGGGGTTAATCATTGAGTAAAATCTCATCAGAAGACAAGTCAGACCAGTGTGACATCAAAATGCAGTCCTCCCTTGCAGTGTTCGCAGGGAGCAGCTAAAGTGTGGGAAGGTGCCAGGTGAACAGGATGGTCCTCAGACTACAGAGAAGTGTCACTTGGGCTTGGATTTTTTGGGAACAAGAAGTGAGAGGATCTGATGTGGGTAGGCATTTACAAAGTGGAGAAGGGAGGTGTGTCAGTCGGGGAAACAGCCTGAAGGTGAGGTGGCAGGAAAGGGCTCACTCTTAGGAAAAGCTTAGGTCCTGACAGTGTCTCCCCCACAGGGTGCTTCACAGTCCTCCCGCACCACCCCCTACCCCAGCCCCTCTAGCCACCCTCCTGTTCCCAAGCTCAGTGGCATAGGAACTCAGCTCCTGCTATGGAGAAAAGTGTGGCCCCCAGTGAGTGGCACGCAAATGGCTTTAAAGCCCCCAAATCCCAACACGCACAGTGTGTGTTTTTCTAATGGCTCTAAAGTCAGAGTGATCATTTGTCAACTATAGAGCAGGATGGTTTTCAATTGTGTTGGTTTT
>NW_007775956.1:0-1418 GCF_000696425.1 Galeopterus variegatus | reverse complement strand
GTTTTAGAGTTCAGACCTCCCAGAGGAGCAATCACTCAACCACTGAAAAAGCTAAAGATCAATGTTTTTAAGGTTCACAAGTGTGCTGTGTGTGGCTTCACCACTGAAAATCTGCTGCAGTTCCACGAACACATCCCGCAACACAAATCGGATGGTTCTTCCTACCAGTGCCGGGAGTGTGGCCTCTGCTACACATCTCACGTCTCTCTGTCCAGGCACCTCTTCATTGTGCACAAGTTGAAGGAGCCTCAGCCCGTGTCCAAGCAGAACGGGGCTGGGGAGGAGAACCAGCAAGAGAACAAGCCAAGCCCCGAGGACGAGTCCCCCGATGGCACCGTGTCAGACAGAAAGTGCAAAGTCTGCGCAAAAACTTTTGAAACTGAAGCTGCCTTAAATACTCACATGCGGACACATGGCATGGCCTTCATTAAATCCAAAAGAATGAGTTCAGCTGAGAAATAGCCACAGATGTTCCATAAGGAAAATCCCTGTCCACATTGGAAGAAAAAAGACATTTTTGTTACAAAAAGTTTGCAGTATAATAGAGTTAACAGTACTGTCCAGGCTGTTGCAATATATTCTCTTTCAATGTACCTTCTTCACCTCGTCATATATATCCTCGATAAGTATTAAAACAGTATTTGAGTTTAAAAGAGTTTGTATATATTTAAATGAATAACTTTTTATACTCTTTGTTACATGTTTGTATCAGTATTTAGTAGAAAATGTTTTGAGTTTTCTTTTGGATTAGAATTTTTCTTTTTGTACTATTTCTTTAAAACAGAGTTCTTAGTAACAGGGGCAGTTCCTGAATTCAAATAAACCATTTTGTATGTTACAAATTTGAATGGGTTAACTAATTACAGGCTAAAATAATGCCTTTTTTAGTGTTTTTAATTTTTAGAATTCACTACATAAATTGTAGGTGATTGTGGGTCTCCAACACTAGGAACTTTTAAGTGTCTTAGCACTACCCTCACCGTGCCTGCTCTGAGCAAGCAAGTGCACACTTGAGACACAGCGGCACTCCGGTGCAGGCATGGCATGTTTTTCAGGCCATGCCAAATGGTGTTTAAAGCAGCCTTGCAGGGAGCTTCTTTCCCAGCAGTGGATAAAAGTGCAGGCCCAAATCCAGCAAGGAATGTGGATTTCCTTAATTCCATCTTGAAGTAGGAAGAAGGGTGTTCTAAAGGGAAAAAAGGGGGCTGGTTGTTTTCTGGGCAAATTTGCAAGGCTGGCTTAAAGAGCACAAAGAGATAAGGTTACGAAAGGGCTGGACTACTATAAAAGTTACAAATATGTAGTTAGACCAATAGACTTATACAGTCAGGTTTTTGTCATGTAATTTATTAACTATTACAGATTTACAACTAGGAATATCAAGTATTTCTCCGGCTCTTGACAGGAAAAAAAAAAAA
>NW_007775955.1:0-3646 GCF_000696425.1 Galeopterus variegatus | reverse complement strand
TAGTCTATGCTTCCAAATATAGTATTATTTCTGCTACCTAGAGAAGGGGTCAGTATAAATGGTTCGATGACTAATATTTCTCTGTTTAACTACTATTTCCTTCAGTTAATTTGCTCAGGAGGAGTGGGGAAATGTATTTTGAATTTACTATTTCATATGCATTTTTTCAACAGTATAGTCAGATTACTTAGCTCTCTTTGTTTTGAGTTTTTCTTTTCTTGTGGTTTGATTAATAAGATGATTTTAGTGTTTTCCTATCTTTCAAAGTAGTTGTGCTTTTAAATTTGGGAAGTTTTAAAGGGGTTATATTTTCTTTTTAATTGTTCTAAACTGTAAGACCTTAATAGTTTAATAGGTTGATAATCACTTGTGTAGTAAAAGTGTTAGATTTTGGTTATTTAATTTTTCATTCAATTTGTATAGCTTTTGAGGAAGAAGAATAAATGTCATTTCTTATTTTTATGGAATGCAGTATGATTGTACCAGTGTAACCCAACTTCTGGAGTCACTGCTATGTTCTTTTTGTTTTTCAGTTTTAAATCAGTCACACAAATGAAAATCAGCTTGTAAGGATAATATTTGAACATACTGAACCTTGAGAATTTACTGAATTATGGTAGATTAAAAGATTTTCCTTTAAAATCATTAGGCTGTGTGAGTTATAAATAATATTTTCAGAACTGTGTATTACAAAGAGGTGATTTTTGTATATTGGAGAAGAAAAATAGGTTAAGAAAGCTAAACCATTCATAATTATTTCTATGTTTTATAAAATATACAATATTTTTACAAAATCTATCCTGTAGACATTCCCCTACATTTCAGTTATTATTAGAAAATTTAATAGACATGAAGGGGATGTTAAGTATCATCCAGTTTAAAAGAATAAGGCTCATCAGAATTTAAATCTTAGCACAAGATTTTTGGGTTATATTGATTAAAAATACAACAATTAAAGGACAGCACTTTTGAAATAGCCAAGAAAACCCAGTATTTCTCTAAGACATGGGCTTTTAAAGATCTGCATATAGGGTGTTTTGGTCTTCCATAGTCTTTTAAAATCTGCAATGTGTTTTTAGCATGGAGTTTAAAAATATTTTCTTCTCTCAAGCAAACCCTGAAATATTTAAAGAAAGGAGAATAAGGCTGCAACTTGAATGACTGAGAAATATAATCATATTTGTAGAGAGAGGTTGAGAGAGAATAGCATAATGCAAATGTAGTAAAATATTATTACCTAGGTACCTGCTCAAGGGTATCTAAGAATTCTTTGTACTAGTACAACTTTTCTGAAATCCTGTAACAACTGCAAAATTAAAAAAACTTTTAAAGTTGAAAAAACATTTTTCTTCTTTGTAGCAAACTTGTGAACTTTTATTGCTTCTGCATTTTCAATCCCCTTCCCCACTCCTTGCTGATTGCTTTGTACCAGAAAGAGATCCGTATAAAACTATTAATACATTCCTGTTAATATTTCATTAAAGCATCACATATTATTCTTTGTGCTAGTGTAATTTTTTAAGTCTTTTTGCTATGATGTTAACTAAATTGTTCCTAACTGTATGTCTTAAATATTTCCATGGTTTGGATCTATCAGCTGGTGGATATGAAGCTCTCATTTAAAAATTTGGATTTTCATGCTATTTGATATTATACAAATTTCTAGTGAAACATAATTTGGGGTATAGTCTTTCCTTTTGTTTTCTCACACCGCAGCCTCTCTTGAATTGTTCTCTTTATTTTACATTTAAAATATCAATTTAGAGGTTTTATATCAAAGATGTATATAATATCAAAGACATACATAATATGCCCATATAGGTAGTATATGTTTTTACAGTGAAATTAACTGTTGCTTTTCTATTTTTTAGGAGGAAAATGCAATTTCCTACGTAAGTGAACTAAAGTGACTTTCAAAAGATTTTCCTATTTTCTATGCTGATGGAAAAAATCACAAAATATATTAGTAGGAGAAGAGGAAAGGTGTTTTTTATTCTCTGCTTGAGAAGTGACAGAATAAAAGAATCCTTGAGAAATGTGTCAGATAGATCTTTTACCCCCTCGTGGAGGAAAAGAGTCTGAAGCTGAAAAGAGAAGGCAGTCTGTGAGTCTTACTTGAAAACTGTGCCAGCCTACCTAAGCTTTTTGTTCATTCTTAGCACATTGAACATCTTGAAGTATCTAAG
This sequence comes from Galeopterus variegatus, assembly GCF_000696425.1. Lineage (NCBI taxonomy): Eukaryota > Metazoa > Chordata > Mammalia > Dermoptera > Cynocephalidae > Galeopterus > Galeopterus variegatus. Next base: position 1,460 of record NW_007775955.1, on the reverse strand, counting down.
AATATTGAGATAGACAGTAGCAGTGTGATCTAAAGTGGAGCATCATTCTAATTATCAGTTCTGAGGTGGAACTTTAGCGGAATTTTTTTTTTTTTTGTAGCTTAATAAGTGGTTCGCACTTTGAAATACTTCCATCATTTAAAAAAATTCAAAGAATATATGGATGTAAAAATCGCATCAATCGGTTGGACTCCATGAGTCCTGTCTTATAGTTTCTTGAACTGTGTTAATGCTGTTTATTTGTTTATTTCAAATATTCATCTGAAGCAATTCAAGCTGGCTATATTTTCTCTCTTATAGTCTGTAAGAAATGTATTTTAATAGACTGATAGACTTCTTCATGACTCTTTTATTTCTGTATCGTTAGTGCAATCACTCCCTAAATCTCCTAAAAAATTAGAAACACATTTTATTCCATAAAATTTATCATTCATGTAATCAAACTCAATGTAAACTTCATGCTCTATACAAAGTATATGATTAACAAATATTTGGGCCATTATGACAAATAATGTACACGGGAACACTAACGGTAATGAGTTTTAGCAAAGAATAAACATGTTAAGCATATTTAAATGAATGGATAATTTATAATGAACTGTAAGTATTTCAGACTCACATTTATAATAAATAGCTCCACAGTTTTTTTCTGATTTAGCCTAATTTTTATTTCAAATACTCACTTCACTGCAGTGGGAAAAACGTAATCTTGGTCAGTTCCAGAGCCCTTCACTCAGGAGAGATATCTAAATTCTGGGAATACGGAGGATAGTGGTTTAACAGAACTCCATGAGACTGGGAGAGTGAAAACAGATACTGTCCATGTGAATCTGGTGAGATGTCAATTGTGCCATTTGAATCTTGATCTTTGATTACTGAAGATCACGCTGAGTCATCTCTTGCGCCAATCTGCCTGGCTTATTTAAGTCGTGGTAACATCTTTGCTCTTCTGGGCCTTATTTGGGGACACAAGAATCATTCAGTTATTGTCATGCTTTGTTAGTGATATGGGGCCCAGTTTAGCTAGATCATTACCCAACCATGCCACCTTGTGCGGGTTCTTTCTAGGAAGCTACACTTGCCTTCTTTGCTCCTGGATCTCTTACACACTTATCACCAGTGCTGCTGTCTCCTGGGAAGGCAGATTTCAGAATCCCTTTACGAGGGACACATATTTACCTTATCATCATTAATTCCTCCTCCTGTCTCTTTCCCTCCTTTTCTCTCCCATTGATTTACAGTAAAATTTGTAAAATATTTTTAAAAATATATGCCCCCCCCCAAATATTTTGTCTTTGCTTCCCTATTTCTCTAATGAATTTGTTATTTCAAACACAAAATTTTGAAAGATATTAATACTCCCATTTCCTGGACTTCTGCTTCCTCATACCCTTCTCTTGAGGAAATAAGCAGAAACCAGGCTGGCAGCTGTCAAGGGGGAGAGAGATGAAGGTGGGAAG
>NW_007775954.1:2638-3647 GCF_000696425.1 Galeopterus variegatus | reverse complement strand
AGTACTGCAAAGCACTCTGCTTATCTGATTGAGGTGTCTGTTCACAAAATCTTCCATTTGGGGGAAGATCACATAATTGATTTTTTATATAAAAGACCTTCAAACAATCAAAGGTGGTCCTTTCTTCAAACTAAACATCCTCTTCTCTCAACTGTTCCCTACAGGCTGCCAACGTTTCCCTCAGAATATTAGAGCACAGAACAGACATGAAAACAAGTATTTTTTCATGAGAAGTAATGTAAAGCCAGATCTCCTGTTCCCTACTGCCATGTGATTTTTTTTTTTTTTTTTACCTAAAAGCAGATCATTTTGTTAATAACTGAATTAAGATTTAAACTGGGGCCCATATTTTAAAAATATGCTTTGTGTACGACCATATTATGCCACTATAACCAACATTTGAGGCTTTTGCCTGTGCATTTCTGTGCCTTGCAAGTTTTAACTTAATTGTCCAAACTCAGGCCTCTACCTTTTGCTCCCTAGACACTGCCCAGCCACCCAAGACAGACAGTTCTTTATGATCTCATACAACAGCCCTCCTATACATTTATTGGGAAGAAAGTGGACGTGAGGGTTCAGACTGTTGTCATTTCTAAGTTTCTCTCATTTTATTTAGAAACTCATAGGCACATGAGCAATGCCTATAAACCAAAAATATTTGAACCAAACATTTTTGCAGAATTTATTCATTTAAAGTGGAGCTGGGTGGGCTGACTAGTTAGCTCAGTTGGTTTAAGCTTGGTGCTGATAAACCCAAGGTCGAGGGTTCCAATCCCCATATGGCCAGCCACCACAAAAATAAAAATAAAATAAAAAAGTGGAGCTGTGACTATTTCAGGAATAGATATTTAGAGGTCTCTAAGTAGTGTACTTTTTTTTCTTAATAGGGAAATCCTATAACTCTCTCAAAATATATTGGTTTTCCAAAAGTTTTCAGTAGAATTTAAATTCATTTTTTTTTTTTTTTGTCTTTTTCCGTGTCCGGCAACGGATCGCAACCCTCAGTGTT
>NW_007775954.1:0-964 GCF_000696425.1 Galeopterus variegatus | reverse complement strand
ATTATCATATTTCTTTACCTAAATTTAGGGTCTAGGGAGCCTATCAAAGAAATAAGTTAGTCCATTAATGAGTGAATCGTAATGAATGTAAAGAGGCCTCTTCCTCACTTCTTTCCCATCTGAGGGCTGACAATTACTCCAATAATGCATTTTAGAGTCTTGCCTTAAATCGAGCTTGAGATGACAGGTCTGTTGTTTGCGAAATCTGTCAAGGAGTGTTCTGAAGTTCTGCCACCTGTGGGCTCCTTCCTGCCACATCCTTGAGCCTGGAGGGGTATTTGGTGAGTGGGATCCTAAAATAGTCTGTTGTGTCCACACCTGGCATTCAGGGAACTTGGAGGGAATTTGGCCCCTTGGTGACTTTATGAGCTTTAGACTGTATCCTGTCTCGCTAATTCCCTCTGTGTGGGTGTCTGGTATCCATTAGACTGAAAAGCCATACTTAAAAACAAGTAAAAAAGAGTACTAAATTTGTACTGTGCACAGTTCCAAGCACTTTACTCAGATTAATTCATTTAATTCTCACAACACCTCTATGAGGTGTTAGCCTTGACTTTGCACACAAGAGAACTGAGGACAAGAAACTTTACCAAGACCACATCAGGGACAATTCAGGGATTCAAACTCAGGCATTTGGCTCCAGGTTTTGTACATCTTCCTTTTTGTAGCTCAACCTAGGTCCCTGGGCCTTCACTACAGCTTAGACCCCATCACAGACTGGAACTGGACTGTGAAAAATACTGTGCCCACTTTGGGAGAGCCCTGGTTCTCTCTGTGCCCTGTGCCTGTTCCTCAGCCAGCTTGACTTCCCTATGTGCTTTGCCCACCTCTATACCAGCCCACCCAGACCATGGCAAGCACTCCTGGGCAGCCATGCAGTGGCCAGGCCTTGCGCTCCTCCTGCTTCATCCAGTGCTGCATCCTTGGCTCCATGGTCACAGTCTACTCCTGCTTTAGAAGTTGC
>NW_007775953.1:8922-9335 GCF_000696425.1 Galeopterus variegatus | reverse complement strand
CATTTCATCCATAAATATTTCATTATGTATCTCTAAAAGATAAGAATTGTGCCCCCCACTTCTTAAACATAACCACAATACCATTTAATAATTCCTTCATATCATCTAGTGTTCATATTTCGAATTGTCTCATAAACATAGTTCTTTTATTTTTTGTTTTTTGTTAATTAGCCTAATTTAATTATTCCATATTGTAAACATACATCAAAACATCACATTGTACCCCATAAATATATACAATTATTACTTGTCAATTAAAAATAAAATTTATATTTGTATACTCATGTCTGTGTGCATATGAATATGTAACACACTGTTTCCTAGAATTATTTGGCAAAAAAAAATTTTTTTATTGAGTCATAATTAATTATACATATTTTTGGGATTCAATGTTGACATATGTTGATCAAATC
>NW_007775953.1:2050-3647 GCF_000696425.1 Galeopterus variegatus | reverse complement strand
AAAAATTCATTGGATAGATTTAACTGGAGATTAAACAGCAGAAAATTAAACAAGTGAATTATAAGATCAATAGAATATATGCAGACTAAAAGAGAGGAAAAGGGATTTTTTTAAAAAGCACAAGTATAACACTGAAACTAGAGGAAACAGAAATATGAATGATCCTTTTTTGTGGTAAAAAATACAAAACATGAAATCTACCCTCTTAAATATTTAAATGTACAATATGATACTCTTAACTGTCAGCACAGTGTTGTATTGCAGATCCCTAGAACTTTTTCATCGTGCATGACCAAAACTCTATACCCATTGAACAGCAACTTCCCATTTCCCTCTCTCCACAGTCCCGGGCAACCCCATACTACTTTCTACTTTTTTGAGTTTGACTACTTTAGATACCTCATATAAGTGGAATCGTGCAGTATTTGTCCTTTTGTGACTGGCTTATTTCACTTAGCAATAAGGTCCTCAAGGTTCATCCATGTTATAGCATATGACAGGATTTCCTTGTTTTTTATGGCTAAATAGTATTCCATTACATGTATATACCACATTTTCTTTATCCATTCAACTGTCAATGGACATTTAGGTTGTTTCCACTTCTTGGCTATTGTGAATAATGTTACGATGAACATGGGAGTGCAAATATCTCTCTGAGATTTTTATTTCCATTCTTTTAGATAAATACCCAGAAGTGAGATTGCTGGATCATATGATATTTCTATTTTTAATTTTTTGAGGAAGCTCCATACTGTTTTCCATAGTGGTTGCACCATTTTACATTCTCACCAACTAGGGCTCTGATTTCTCACATCCTTGTCAACACTTGTTATTTTCTGGGCTGTTTTGTTTAATAATGAACATCCTAACAAGTATAATAATATAGTAATTACTTACAATATCTCATAGATGTTTGATGTGCATTTCCCCAGTGATTAGTGATATTGAGCATGTTTTTATATACCGGTTGACCATTTGTATGTTTTCTTTGTAGAAATATCTATTCAAATCCTTCTCCCATTTTTTAATTGGGTTGGGGTTTTTTTCATTTGTTTGTTACCTAGTTGTAGGAGTGCATTACATATTTTGGATTCCAACCCTTTGTCAGATATATGGTTTGCAAATATTTTCTCCTGTTCACTAGGTTGCCTTTTCTCTATTTTTGCTTTTTTTGTCTATGCTTTTGGTGTCATATCCAGGAAATCATTGCTAAAATGAATGTTACAAAGCTTTTCCCCTATGTTTTCTCCCAGGAGTTTTATAGTTTTAGGTCTGGTGTTTAAGTCTTTGATCTATTTTGAGTTGATTTTTGATGCGTATAGTGTAAGATAAGGGTCCAGTTTCATTCTTTTGCATGTGGATATCCAGTATTCTCAGTACCATTTGTTCAAGAGGCTGTCCTTACCCCATTGTGTAGTCTTGGCACTCCATTGAAGATCATTTAACTACAAATGCTTGGGTTTAATTTGGGCTCTTTATTCTGTTCCATTGGTCTATATTTTTGTCTTTATGCCAGCAGCATAATGTTTTGATTATTGTGACTTTGTAGTATGAAGTCAGGAAGTGTGAAGCTTCTAGCTGTTCTTCTTTCTCAAGG
>NW_007775953.1:0-770 GCF_000696425.1 Galeopterus variegatus | reverse complement strand
ATACAGATCACCTACAAAAACTTTCAGCCAAAATCATACTTAATTGTGAATTATTGAAAGCTTATTCCCTAAGATTCATTATGAGACAAGGATGACTGTTAACACCAATTTTATTCAATGTTGTACTAGCTAGCATAATTTCATAAGGAAAAAGAAAATATCAGTCTGCTCAGGCTGCTATAACAAAATACCACAGACTGGGTGGCTTAAACCACAGAAATTTATTTCCCACAGTTCTACTGCAAAGTCCAATATCAAGGTGCAAACTTATTTGGTTCCTTGATGAAGCCTCTCTTCCTGGATTACAGACAGCCTCCTTCTTGCTATGTCCTCACACAGTGGAGAGTGAGCTCTGGTGTCTGTTCTTCCTGTAAGGGTACCAGCCCTACTGGGTTAGGGCCTCAGCCTTATGACCTCATTTAACTTTTATCATCTCCTCACAGATCCTTTCTCCAAATCTAGTCACATTGGGGGCTAGGACTTCAATATATGAATTTTAGGGGGACACAGTTCAGGTCAGAGCAGAAAGTATAAGAATTGGAAAGAGTAGGGCCGGCCTGGTGGCGCACTCAGTGGAGTGAGGCACTTGGGAGAGTGGCGGCACTCCCACCGTGGGTTCGGATCCCATATAGAGACCGGTCCGCTCGCTGGCTGAGCGCAGTGCGGGCGCGACACCAAGGGTTGCGATCCCGTTGCCAGTCGCAGTGCAGGCGCGACACTGAGGGTTGTGATCCCGTTACCGGTCACGAAAAAAAGACAAAAAGGAAAAA
>NW_007775952.1:3110-3648 GCF_000696425.1 Galeopterus variegatus | reverse complement strand
CCACCACACCTATATTGATGCCTGGGCATCTGGCAATGCAGTTGCTTCTTCTAATACTCTGTAGTAGATTTTGAGGGGGAGAGACTTCCTCCTGTAGATGTGCTCTACAGTGACAGCTGTGTAGGGTGTTTTAGGTTTGGTCCAGGTAGATGGAGGAGTATAGTTTCTGTATGAATACTTTGACTGTATTCAATGTAAGACTTGTCTGTGAGTGCCTCTGTGGCTTAGGCACTGGGGTGCTCAGCGGTTCCTTGCTGATGTGAGTGACACTGGGCTGTGTGGTTGGGGTCATGGTTGAGGTCACAAGCTTTTGGGAGAAGCACTGGTGTGACCTGCTGCTCCTCAGCTAAACTGGGTGACCCTGGATCGGCTGGCTGACACCCTGGTTATCATCCTGTATCCCTGACAGATGAACTGAGGTGCTATGAAGCTTTTCAGCTTAAATGAGTGTCCCTGGATGAGATTTCTGGGAATTGCGATAAGGACCTTGGGCTTTGAGATAGAAAATGAGGTGCTCAGCAGCTCCTCAAGTACACTG
>NW_007775952.1:0-1924 GCF_000696425.1 Galeopterus variegatus | reverse complement strand
TCATTGGGTCTTCAGGCTAGGTCTTGTACCCTCAAAGTTGGGATTGGGGCTCTCAGTAGCTGCACCGCTAATGTGGGAGACACTGAGTGAAGTTGTTGGGGCTGTGGGTGGGATCCTATGCCCCCAAGAGAGATGCTGGGGTGCTCTTCAGTTTCACTGTTGAACAGGATCACCCTGGCTAAGTTTGCTAGATTCATGGGTGGGGTCGTGCATCCTCAGGAGGGAAACAGGGTTTCTCTGAAGCACCACTGTTGGAGTGGGATAGTCTGTGTGAGGTTGTAGCAGTTTTGGGTGGGTTGCTTTGTCCCCAAGAGGAATGCTGGGTCACTCTGCAGCTCCTCAGCAAGAGTCGGCCACTATGGGTATGGTCTCTGGATTTCGGGGTGGAACTCTGTGTCCTCAAGGGGGATGCTGGGGCCCTCTGTAGCTGTTCAGCTGGAGTGGCCACTTTGGGCAAGGCTGCTGTGGTCATAGGTGGGACCCTGTGCTCTCAAAATAAATATCTGTTCTCACTGCAGCTCCTCAGTCAGAGTGGGCCCCTCTGGGTAAAGTTGCTGTGGTTGTGGGTGGGATCCTGCACCCCCCAAGAGTGATAGTAGTGTTCTATACAGCTGTTTGACTGAAGTGGGCCTCTCTGAGCAAGGCCACTGCACTTCATGTGCAGGCCCCTGTAACCCCAAGAGAGGCACTGTGTCACTGTGGATCTCCTCTCTGAGGGAAGGCTGCCCCATGCAAGGTTGCTGGGGCTGTGGTTGGGCTATTATGCCCCCAGGAGAGTTGCTGCGTCCCTACATAGCCCCTGTACTTGGGCAGGTAGCCTTGGTAGGGTTGACTGGTGCTGCAAGTGGGGATCTTTGCCCTTGTTAGAGGTATATGGGGCCTCCACAGCCTCCCCAACTATCATAGTCTCTTCCTTTAAGCTGGGTGTCTGCCAGAAGAGAATTGTACTTTGCTTGTAAGAGCAACGTGAGATGATGGGATTGGTTCTCTGTTGTTGCCAATTTTTTATAGTAGGGTCTGTGAATGTTTGTCTCTCTTGCTAAATGATTGTGGTCCTATGTGAGTTCCACAGTGGAAAATGAGCATGTGTCTGCTAAGAGGATGTGGCAGAGGCAAGGATTCACTCTCCTTGGGACACCCCTAGCTTCTTGGCTTAATGTGAGGGAGTGTAAGAAAAGTCTCAAATGAATCCCCTAATGTAAATAATGTTATCCAGCATTCTTAAGGTGAGGGGTATATGATGAGGGTTATGTTATCATAGCAACCTGCTACAGAGGGTGTCCCCTTAAGATATGAGAACCCCAGTCCATGTCCAAGTCAAGTGAAACAAACTTGAACTTGTCACAGGAAATCCATTGAAGGGTTCAATTTTAACTTCACTATTTTACTTACAGGATAGCAATTTTTCCTAGAGGAGTCACATCAGTACCAAATGAACATGGTGCAAAACAGCACAACCATATGTATGCTCAGAGCATGGCCAATTACGAGTACAGTACCCCATGATGAGAGTTCAGTTGTAAGGTTCCCTAGGCACCCCCGTTTCTTTCTCTGTCCTAACTGCGAAACACAAAGTGCCTTGACCTCCTTATGACCGGGCTGGCAGTATATTTCCCTCTGCAGTTTTGAACCCAAGTCAGGTTCTTGAACCTTCCCAGGCACTGATAAACTTGTTTATGTTGTTTCCTGTAGCACCAAACACCAAACATGTCACTAAACCCATAGAAACTAGCCCCAACCCTGAACCAAATTCTTTAAACCCTCATGTAAACTCCATAACTCAACCTCCTCAATTAGGTCATACTTGGTAGAGCATCCCTTGTCTCACTGCCCATCGTGAGGAAGCTGAAGCACTCTCTGTAGGTAGGTTCCCCTAATAAATGCTTTGGACTGAGTACCCTAATGTTTAATGCTTCTTTCTTTG
>NW_007775951.1:0-3648 GCF_000696425.1 Galeopterus variegatus | reverse complement strand
ACAATTGGATCCCTACTACCATTAAAATATATATTTTAGTCAAAAAAAATGGTGGACTAGGAAGCTCCATGTTCTTTATCTTCCTCAGAAACTTCAAAAAAATGAACAGACACTGAACCAACTTTGAGCTGTGAAAAGCTGTCAAAAATTTATAGTAACCAATCAAATGCTTTATTAAGAAAAAGCCGTCTTCGAAAGGATAGTGTTACTTTTACTTGTCCTTGTCTCTTGTCCCACCTCTTTTACAGCACAGGTCTGGTCTTTATCTTGAGCAAGCAGCAACCTGGTTCTTAATCCCATACCCCATCTCCCAAAATGAAGGCTGCAGAGAAGACCTTATTTGTAAATTTGGAGTCCATCTGTTCTAACCTGTCTGAAGGATATCTGAAGGATGAATATGAGACTCTGTTTTACATAACTTTGAAGGCAGGTAAAAAAATGAGAAAAAAAGTGGCAAGCACTGTTTTTAAAATCTGCAAGAAGACTACAAACCTAGAGAGCCTTGGGGGAAACTGTAGGTGGAAAAATACAATAAACTATCTGAGGTCTGAAGGATAAACTAGGCTGAGATGTTCTGGGATATTAAACAAGTCAAAAATAGCCATATATCTGGGGAAATATGGAAAGCCACTCACATGCCCAGGAAATGTGTAAGTTCACAAAAGCCCTGAAAGAACTTTAAGCTTTCACCTCTGATCATCCTTAGGCTCAGTGCAAGCTTAGCTAAGTGGAGGAAAACTGCACCAGCACAGGGCTCATCTACAAATTCTTGAAGAAGTGGTTGTTCTCTCTTTCAAATATATATATATATTTCTTGTTTTGTTTGTTTGTTTCAGCTCTCAGCATTTATGAAAATCTCTGTCAAAACCTCAATGCAAGCTAAAGGAACAAACCTCAGTAATGAACCATGACAAGGAGAGTGCTTGCAAAAATTGTTTGGAAAAGGTTGAAAAAAAAAAAAAAACACACCACTACAGCTTTTAACAATTCAAAATAAAAGCAAAAATAGAAAACACTGGGGAAGGGGAAGATTTTTAGAGACAACACATTGTGATAGTCAAATATTCAATTCTCAATATCAACAACAAAAACACCAAACTCACAAAACAGTAAAAAAAAATGGTTATGGCTAATTCAAAGGTATTAAATAAATTAACAAAAAGTATAATTGAATAAGCCCAGATATTAAAGTATCCAAAAATTTTAAAATGACTATCTTAAGTATATTCAAATACTTAATAGAAATTTGACAAAAAACTAAGGAAATAAAAAATATATATTTATAAACAAAATGAGAGTGTCAACAAGAAAAAATATTATAAAAAGTAACCAAATGGAAATTCTGGAGCTAAAACTTAAAATAACTGAAATAAACAAAAATTGCTAAAAGGATTTGACAATAAGTTTCAACAGGCAGAAAGAAAAAATCAGCAAGTTTGAAAGTAGGACAATTGAAATTATCTTGTCTAAGTAGAAAAACAATGAAGAAAATTGAAGAGATTAAAGAACTTGTAGAATACCATCAAATAGACCAATATACATATTATGTAATTCCCAGAAGTAGCAGAGAGAGAGAAACAGACAAAAGAGTATTTTATAAAAGAATAGCCCAAAGCTACCCAAATTGATTCTCCTAATATGACACAGAATAAAACTCAAGTAGAAAAGAATGAAAGGAACACACACGAAACATATTATGAAGGTACTTCAAAAAGTTCTTGGAGATATAAAGGTAACCATTGAAGGTTAATACCTGAACAAATATAAAAGCAGCATTATTGTAATTAAGGTTTGTAATTCTATTTCAAGTTTTTCTATATGACATAAAAGGCAAATTCATAGAAATAATTATATATCCATGATATTGGGCACACATGTATAAAGATATAATTTGTAATGGCAATAACAAAAAAGGGAAATAGAGCTATATAGGTGTATATTTTTAAAGAGATTGAAATTAAGTTAATATCAATTCAAATTAGATACTTGTACCTTTGGGATGTTATATGTAATCCCCATGGTAATCACAAATATGTATCTATAGAATAAACACAAAGGGACATGGGAAGAAAGTCAAAATGAGTCACATTTTGAAGGACATTAGCAAAATTTTATACTGTGAAGATCCAGGATCTCATTGTTTCACAAAAATACCAAATAAACAACAACATATGGACCAAAGTAGCTTTGTCGAAACACTAGAAAACAGTTAAGAAGCTTCAATAACCAAGAAAATGCTTCACCAAGGAAAAGCATACTCAAAATATGACATTTTTCAGTATTTTTGATCACTCTTAACCTTACTTTCTTTTCACTACAATGTAATGTGTCAGGAAGAGGCCATCCAACTCATGGTTTTGCCCTCAGAATGGAAGGAGAATGGAACTTCCCTGAGTCTTCGGGTTTGTCAAGTGACTGCAGAACTGGTTTTCTGTCTCACCATCTCACCTAACACTGAGCACTGATGAAAATGGTGGCATTATTTGGATATCAGGTAGGAAGCCACTGAAAGCAGTGAAAGGCACTGAAGCCTGAGAGAGCTGCAGGGCAACTGGATAGCTGCTCGTGCCTGGGATCAATAAATTCCTCTCCCAGAGAAGAGGAATATAATAGGACAGCTAAGCCTCTAAGAAGCAAGATTAAGACAGTCAAGTTATGACTTTAAAAGCAGCAGTAGATAAAAGGAAACAGAAACAAAAACATTCACAAAATTCCAGGAAGACACATTCTCAAAAAAGTATTCAGAAGACCATAGCCTTTAAACTGGGCTGATTATAGGTTTTCTCCTGCATGAAGCCAGTCCTCAAAGTGTGAGAGAAGTGCTTTTTTGTTTATTTGCCTTTGTACAATTTTCAACAAAAGATGGCAAGACATATAAAGAAACAGAGAATCAAGGCCCATTCAAAAAAACAAAGTAAATCTTCAGAAACTGACCTTAAAGAAACATAGATCTCTAACTTTCTTGAAGAAAATTTTAAGAGAAGAAAGAGACCCACATTGAGGTACATTGCAATCAAACTGTCTAAAGTCAAACAATCCTAAAAGCAGCAATAGAAAAGAAACTTATCCAATAAGAGGGAGCCTCTATAATATTATCAGTGGATTTCTCAGCGGAAAACTTGTAGGGCAGAATGCAGTGAAACAATACATTTAAAGTGCTAGGAAAAGAACACCAGAAAACCAAGAATTCTATATCTAGCAAAAATGATCTTTAAAAATAGAAGTGAAAATAAGAGCTTCCCAGGTAAATAAAAGCTGATGGAATTTATTATCACTAAGCCTACCCTACAAGAAATGCTTATGGGAGTCATTCAAGTCAAAATGAAAGTACGGTAGAGAAATCCATATTAGTATATAAAGTTCTCTGATAAAAGTAAACGTATAAACCCAAATAACAATATTTATTATTGTAAATTTCTTTTAAAATGCTATTTTTATTCTTTTATTGAATATAAAAGACAAAAGCATGAAAAGAATTTTAAATCTGTTAATGAGTACACAATATACAAAGATATATTTTGTGACATTGTTGGGAAGATAGAATAGTTTAGTCAGGCCCCCTCAACTCAGGTCTGGTTGGGGGTGGTGCAGCACATTTCTTGTAAACAAGTTATGTGTGGGTGGAGTTAGTGCACATGTGTGCCATGT
>NW_007775950.1:2624-3648 GCF_000696425.1 Galeopterus variegatus | reverse complement strand
GAGTGGGAGCTGAGACCCGTACCACCTCCATTGTCCAGGAGATACCTGTCATTATCTCTGCATTCCCTTGAGCATCTCCTTGCTCTCCTTTGCCCCATGCAGTCTGGGCAAGGGTGGAATTCTTGACCTGCTGCTCTGATGTAGAATTTAATAACACTGCTTTATTTCCATCACATTTATTTTTGTTCCTATTCTCTATTTACCAGTACAAGTGATAACAGTTTTCCATCTACCACAAGGGTATACTGCTTTGTTAAAAAAATTAAAAGCTGAGTTGATTTAAATAATTCTATTAAAAAAAATAGCATAAGGAGTGGCCAAACATGGCAAAACTAGTGAAGACAGTGTTTGCATGAAAAAAGCATGAGAAACAGTACGAAATTATGCTGCACCTGTCATTCATAAATGATGGAGGTATAGGAAGATCTTGAAGTAGTTTTTGAATCATCACAGAAGATCCAATCAAGTAGAACTTGCTTTATTCATTCATTAATTTATTCCATCAAATCATTCATTCAACAAATATTTGGAGGCTTCTTGCAAGCATTAGCTATTTGAGGGGTTGTTTCAACATAAAACATGGTATGGGATGAGCATAGGACTCTGTGACAGCTGAGCCTGAGTGCAAATGCTGACTGCATCAGGATTAGGAGCCCTTTAACCTTGAGTCCATTTATTTAACCTCTATGAGTCTCAGCCTCTTTTTCTGTAAGATGACGTTAGTATCTATCCCTCAATGTTGCAGTAAAAGCTGGACAAAGTTATACATGTGAAGTACCCAGGTCTGGCTGGCAGTAGGTGCTCAGCAAGCAGAAGTTCCTTTCTTTTGTACTATGCTTCAGATCTTGAGAAGGTGGTAATCATATATGGAATGAGTGGTCATTCTTTACTGGCTAGACTGTTTTACCAACCAGGACAATCCATTCCCTAACCAGATTCTATAGTATAAGCAGCTCAGGTTTTCTTCGCTTGAATGATTCACACTGCAATTCTCTTCTGATTCAAGGTTTTCCTCCCACTCTCC
>NW_007775950.1:0-1174 GCF_000696425.1 Galeopterus variegatus | reverse complement strand
TAGAAGACTTTGGGTGCAGATTCTACTGAATCTATTTAGCAAATTTATTTACCACACTCTGCTTTCTTCTCATGGCAGAGGGAACGCCTGTAACTTCCTCTGGAACTCCCCTTAGCACACAGCAGAACTCCCCTCTTTACTGCTTGGGCCTTTGATAAAAGTCCGTATTCTTTTTGCTTTCCCCACTGCAAGTACAGAGTATATGCTAGGGGTTGTGCATAAAGTGTGCTACCACTCAGGTGACATTTCTTGACTAATATTCAGAAGAAGAAAGGGCAATTAGCAAACATGAATCATGTATCCGAATACCTCAGAATAACTAGAACAATAATTTTTATTTGGTCTAAATTTGCCCCAATTAAAGCTTCTAAGCCATGCAAAGTTTTGAGCTTGCTTACCCCATATGAAATAAGGGGTTTAGGAAATTGAATACACTTTGGAAATCCTAAAACGTTCTTATGTACTGTAAATTGCAGAGGAAAAGAAAACATTCTTGCAAGCAATTCTGTGAAGTTGTTTTTCTCAAGACTGGCTGCACATTAGAATCACTAAGCAGAGGGCCTCAACCTCAGCTGACACCAGAATCACCTGAGAGGCTTTTGAAAAACACTAATGCCCAGACCCCACTTTGGATTCTTTAAAATTAAATTCTTTTGGGGGTGAGGCCAGCATCAATTTTTTAATTTTCCCAGGAGCTTCTAATGTATGGACAGTATTGAGAACCATTAGTTAGACAAATAAAACACCTGCAATTGCAAACCTCTTTTACCATCTTGTCATTCAAAGTGTTGTCCTCAGCTTTACCTGGGAGCTAGATAGCAGTGCAGAATCTTAGGACCGCCCCAGAACAAGAGAATCAAGATCTGCATTTTAACAAGGTCAGTATGATTTGCATGCATATTACTGTATGAGAAGCAGAGTTTTAACATTGTTCCACATTTGGACTGTTATTGGGAAGTAGAGTAATAGTTAACATTTCTTAAACAGTTATAATAAGTCAGATACTGGGCTAACCCTTATAGCATCATCTCATTTGATGCTCCCAACAACTCTACAAGGTAGGGGTTACTATCTACTTTTTACAGATGGGGAAACTGAGGCTTAAAGAGGTGACATAACTTGCCCAAGATCAAAGAGTGGTAGCTCATGGAACTGGAATTCAAGTTCATCTCTG
>NW_007775949.1:2601-3648 GCF_000696425.1 Galeopterus variegatus | reverse complement strand
GGGGTTTCTACATTTACAAAGCCATATTAATTATAAACATATTCCCAAATTAATTTATTTTCTCCAGTATTTTTATCAAATCAGGTAAGCTGATTTTATATCTATATCTATATCTATATCTATATCTTGATAAACATATATTTCATATCTAGTTTTTCTTATATTTAGTAAAAAATTAAATTGTCCTTTTAGAATTAATTTGACTAGCATATTGTTGTTTCTTTACTACTTTGTTAGAAAAAAACCCAACAAAAAACCAGTTACCATCTTTAGTCCTAAACATCTCAGAACATGAAATAAAATGTTTTTTTCAGTTAACTCATTTGAATCTTATTCCTTTTAAGTAAATACCTTTCTGAGTTTCTATAACATTTTTGAAAATTCCAAATATATTAAATATCCACAGAAGTTTGAAAATGGAATCTTTCAACTTCCCACTGGGAAGTACATTTCTTCAGGAAAATATTTTCCTTAATAGTTTTTCCTTTCTGAAAGTCTACACTTTTCTCTCTAAGGGTTACATGAATTGGTTTATGTAAAATGAGACTTGAACCATTACCAGAGTCTCAAACTAAACCTTTCCCCTTCAGGCTTGAAAATAATTTCACCTACACTAAGGAATAAATCTCTCTCTCTCTCTCTCTTTCTCTGGTGATGAAGTTGTGAGGTGTTGCCCGATTTAAGACATGATGGAATTGTTAATACACACACACACACTTGAAGATTACCAAAGAAGTGTGCACTACTACCTGCTTTGGAATCAGCTGGGTACACTGAAGGAGGACACTACCTTTGGGACTGCAGTAGGGGTGTACTTGTTGAGATAACATAACTTCTAGAGTATAGAACCTGTGCTCTAGGAATATCAGGAACGTAATTATGTCTGAAAGTGTTTTGAAAGGGTGGTCATAATCAGAGGATTAACCTAAATTCTCCTAGTGCAGAGAAGTCACAAATTAAGTTGCAGCAACTTTTTAATCCTTCTATGGTATCATTATTTTTGTTAAGGTAAATACAGATTCCTAGAAAAACCGAAGTTCCTAGAAT
>NW_007775949.1:0-524 GCF_000696425.1 Galeopterus variegatus | reverse complement strand
TATAATAAAGCTAACTTTCTGCAAAAGTGACCTGCAACAGCAGAATGGCTCAGAATATTTTTCACAAAGTGTTGAGAGAAATATATTTAATTTTTGTCTTGGATTCTGTCATTGTACTGTTGCAGGACCATTAGTGTATTTTAACTCTTCTTCAAATAGAAGCTGATTGGTCACAACAATGGTAAAGCTAAATTTAACCATTAATAAAATTATGTAAATATCAAAGTTATATTCTATGGTTTTAATGGTTTGACTGAAGCAAATTAGTGAAATAAAACTTTTATTACTTTCATTACATTTAAAACTTTTATTACATTTATACATTCATATGATTTAAGAGAATGATAGCCATTTTTAGACATTACAGCCTGTAAATGAAAAAGAGCCTTCTCTTTAAGCGGTGATAGCCTGGGAGCATGATTGGGAAAACTTAAATTCTAGTCTAGGAAGGAATTCATTCAGACTTTTTTTTTTTTTTGGTCTTTTTTGTCTTTTTCCGTGTCCGGCAACGGATCGCAACCCTC
>NW_007775948.1:0-3648 GCF_000696425.1 Galeopterus variegatus | reverse complement strand
CGGGAGATCCCTCACAGACACACCCGGGAATAATGTTTGTATCTCTTAATCCAGCCAAATTAACACCTAAAATTAATCTAACGACCATTTAAGAGAGAATGAGAAGATGACTTCTGCTTCTAGTCAAGAAGGAATAGCAGAAACCAGATTTCTATCACACTTGCAATAACAACAGCAAACACAAAAAACCAAAACAAAAAAAACCAAGAAAATCTACGAAAAAATGTCTCTCAAGATATTGAACATCAGGCAATAAAGGATGGTGATTACTGAGAGGTGGAAAACTAATGAGATAAATTCTAGAGTTTCCAGGATACAGAAAGGGAACCGAGGTGGAGCTCAGAGTTGAAGAAATTTGCTGAAAGTAAAAGGAGACAAATGTCACTAGAGATTACAAAACAGAGTACTGGAGAAGAGAAATCTGGACAAAGGAAGAACTCTAAAGATGTGCCAAAGGTCCTGCTCAGTTATTCAGCTGAGTACTGATTTGTGCCTGCATGTGAGGAAACTATTGTATGTTAGGGAAAGAACTGAAAAGATTAGAGGTAACATTTGGTAGTTACACAGGGTTAGGAATAATGTCTGTTCCTACCAGACATACTGGAAAAGCCCATGATCCATGAGGTACTTGGTAGAGTACATACGAGTGGAAGGGTCTTGCTTCAGTAGTGGGGAATAATTATCCCTGAACTGAATGTTGCTTCAGTGTCATCTAATGAATATCAATGGCAAGATCCAAAAACATTGGACTGTTTTCAAGTAACTTAACTGTTACTTGAAATAATACTTTATCCAATAATAAAACTCAAAAATAGAAGGGTACTTCAAAAAGTTCGTGGAAAGGTTGTATTATCGTTTAATTCTATTTTTCCACAAACTTTTTTGAAGTACGCCGATATTTATGGGGAATACACGAATATTCAGCACCCAAGAAGATAAACTCTCAATGTCTGGTACTCAATATAAACTTATGAGGCAGGCAAAGAATCGGGAAAATAATATCCGTAACGAGGACAGAATCAGTCAACCCAAACCAATTCAGAACTGAAAGATATTAGAATATTCAGTCAAGGACATTAAAACAATTGTTATTATATTATACATGTTCTAAGAGTTAATGAGACACATAGAAGACATAAAACAGACCCAGACTGAACTTCTAGGGAAAAATACGTAATGTATGAGATGAAAAAATACACTGGATGGGAGTAACAGCAAATTAAATGTTGTAGAAAAGGCTAGTAAACATAAAGATATAACAGTAGAAACTAAAAAAACAGACAGAAACAGAAAATACAGAATAAATGACTAGAGCATCACTGAGCTGTAGAAGAACTTCAAGTGGACTAACATGTTTATAACTGGAGTCCTTGGAAGGGAGAGGGAAGATGGTTAGAACAAACAATGAACAAAAGTTTTCCAAATTTGTTGAAAATTATAAGCTTCCACATCTAAAAAGCTAAAAGAGCCTCAGGTATAATAACTATGAAGAAAACTACACCATCACACATTCTATTCAAATTGCTCAAAATCAGTAATAAAGGGAAAATCTTAAATGTAGCCAAAGAAATGAAGCTAAAAATGACAGAAAATTTCTCACGGGAAGCAATGCAAGTGAGAAAACAGTGGAGCAATACCTTTAAAATACTGACAGAAAACCTAGAATTTTATACCTAGTAAAAATATATTACAAAAATAAAGGCAAATAGACTTTTTCAGACTTCCAAAAGTTGGAAGAATCGATCATTAACAGACCATCAGTACATACATGTTAAGGAAATTTCTTTAGGATGAAGGAAAATGGTACTAGATGGAAATATGGTCCTAGACAAAGGAATGAAGAATATTGGACATGATAAATACATGGATAAATACGGAATTTTAAATTTTATTTAAAAATATCTTTGAATGATTATTGACTTCAAAAAAATAACAACATAGTGTGAGTTTATAGCATATTTAAAAGTAGAAGATATAACAACAGTAGTGCAAGGGGGAAAGCAAAGAAATGCAAGTATACAATAATAAGGATATTAAACCATATAGGAAGTGGTATAATACTACTTAAAGGTAGACTGTGATAAATTAAAGGTGAATAGCATAAACCCAGTAAAATCACTAAAGTAAAAGGGCAAAGAATTGTGGCAAAAAGAAAACCAACAAAGAAGGTTAAATGGATTTATAACAATATTCAATTTATCTAGAAGAAGGTAGGATAAAAAAGAAAAAAGGAACAGGAAAGACACAACTAATAGAAAACGAACAGTAAGGCTGAAGCCTAACTATATTAATAATCACATTAAATGTAAATACTCTATCTCAGATAAAAATCAGATATTTTTAAAATTAGATAAAAAGCAAGACATTGTGTGTTGTCTTTAAGAAATGGACTTCAAATACAAAGAAATGAATAGCTTAAAAGTAAAAGTATGAAAAAATATATCATGCTGATAACAATAGTTCCCCCTCATCCACGGTTTTACTTTCCACAGTTCAGTTACCTGCATTAAACTGTGGTCAAAAAATATTAAATGAAAAATTCCAAAAATTAACATTTCATGGTTTTTATTTATTTATTAATTTTTTTGGTGGTTGGCTAGTAAAGGGATCAAACCCTAGACCTGGATATTATCAGCCTAAGTTTTAAATTGCATGCTCTTCTGAGAAGCCTGCATTAAACTGTGGTCAAAAAATATTAAATGAAAAATTCCAAAAATTAACATTTCATGGGTTTTATTTATTTATTAATTTTTTTGGTGGTTGGCTAGTAAAGGGATCCAACCCTAGACCTGGATATTATCAGCCTAAGTTTTAAATTGCATGCTCTTCTGAGAAGCATAATGAAATCTCATACCAAAATAGCTCAAACTTCTTTGAAAAAGAGGAATAAAGTTGGAGGACTTATATGACCTGATTTTAAGACTTAGCAGCATAATCAAGACAGCTTGGTGATTGTGGTGATAGTTTCCTGAGTGTGTATGTATGTCAAAACTAATCAAATTGTACACTTTAAATATGTGCAGTTTATTGTATGTCAATTATACCTCAATAAAGCTGATAAAAATGATTACTGCTAAGAAATAATGAATTTCAAATAACATCAATAATGCAAGAAAAAAGCTAACACCAAAAGAATGACAGAGCCACACTTCTTTTACTGCTAGTCCAAGCCTGTTGGTACATATAGCAAGATTAAAAACAAGCTAATAAAATCAAACAGAAAGTAGGCCAGAAAAAAAGGTTTTTTCTAGGAAACTACTTGACATGTGTATTGAAGACACAATTATCAATATACCACATTCTGTTTATTTTGCCTTGAGATATTGATTAAAACTTGCATGAAATCATCACTCTTAGCAAGATAATTAAAAATGATAAATCCAAAAGACCAGACAAACACTATGTAATTGGTAAATGAGCCTCAAGACTTATTGTGGAGTATACTATAAAGCAAATATATTTCACAGGGCCTAGTTTCTTGTAGTTTCAGGTTTAGTCTACCTTCTTAAAAGTACATATAAAATGTTGACCCTGCAAAAGGCAGGAAATTTCCCCCAGGCTATAGTCTCTATTGTAAGATAAAGATTTGTAATACAGCAAGGTTGCTGGCTCAAAGGACAGACAGGTTACTGATTGATATGTAAAGAT
>NW_007775947.1:0-3648 GCF_000696425.1 Galeopterus variegatus | reverse complement strand
TTCCTTCCTTCCTTCCTTCCTTCCTTCCTTCCTTCCTTCCTTCCTTCCTTCCTTCCTCATTATAGAAAACAAGCAACACTGCAGTGGGTTACCAATACATGTAGTTCATAGGCACATCATGATCTATCAGCTATCATCCTAGATTCCTACAGGTCAAGGCAATCCTATTTTCACTCTGGTCTCAGTTCAGTGTTGTCACGTGTAGTCTGTCATTCTGGGATCATATTAGTCCCATAATATTAGATAGCAGTTACATGGAAGTATTTCTCACTGTGAATTCCAGCCTTCAGAGAAGCCAACACAAAGCTTCTTCAACACACTGCTGCCCTCTGCACAACTGTATTTTTAAAGCATTATTAAAGGGAATATCTGTTAGGCCCTTTGTACTAAAAGTGTCGTTCTCTTACCAGCAACACAGTCTCATTCCTCACCCCAGATGCATTGAATCAGAATTTGCATTTTAACAAAATCTGTGGGTACTTTGGATATACATTAAAGTTTGAGAGCACTACTCTAAGCTTTCCCTGGGGAACATGTTCAAGAGGTAGGTTCTTAAGTCTTACATAATAAATCATTTCTAACAGCCCCTCATCCTCCTTTTAACTCTGACCCCTTCTTCAATACTCTTCTGAAGAACTTTGGCATCTCAACTTTTTTTTTTTACTATAAACCATTGTCTTAAATGTAAACCATTTTTACTATAAACAGCAGTACCAGGTGTTCTTGAAGTGACACTAAATCCTAAATCATTATTAAATGTCCCCATAATAATGTGTCCCAGCCCCACCAGTGTGACATCCTTAACGCCTCACGTTGGTTCATGTTGGTCACATCTGTCAGGTTCTGCAACTCCTTTTGTAGTAGCTACTTCTTTTGTTTGATTTTGTTTTTAACGGATGTGGTTTTTATTTTATTTTTTACTTTATTGAAACATATTGTTTATACATATTTGTGGGGTACAGAGTTGAATTTCAGTTTGAATATGTGTACACAATGTGATGATCAAATCACAGTAATCATCATATTCATCATCACCAAACAATCCTTTTCTTGTAATGAATACATTCAATCTCCTCTCTTCCAGCCATTTGATAACATGCAGTAAATTATTGTTAATTATAGATGCCTAATTTGACTACACACCAGTAGAACCTATTTTCCTGTCAAGTTGTTGTATGTCTATTAACCAACCTCTCACTTCCCCTTGCCCCCTTCCCCTTCCTGCCTCTAATAACTACAGATCTGCTCGCTCCTTCTGAAACCACAATTTATTATTGGTGTTTGTTTGTTTGTTTGTTAGCTCCCACTTATGAGAATTTTAATTTTTCTTATGGCTGAGTAGTATTCCTTGTATGTGTGTGTGTATATATATACACACACCACATTTTCTTTATCCAATCATGCATCAATGGACATTGATGTTGGTCCCATATCTTGGCTATTGTGCATAGAGCTGTGATACATATGGTAGTGCAGGTATCCCTTTGACATGGTGATTTCCATTCCTTTGGGTATATGCCCAGTAATGGGATTGCTGTATTGTGTGGTAGTTCTATCTGTAGTTGTTTGAGAAACTTCCATACTGTTTTCCATAATGGCTGTGCTAATTTACAATCCCACCAAGAGTGAGTGTGTAAGGGTTTCCCTTTCTCCACATCTTTGCCAGCATCTGTTATTCTCTGTCTTTTTGATAATAGGCAGTCTATTTGGAGTGAGATGATATCTCAATGTAGTTTTGATTTGCATTCTCTGATAATTAGTGATGTTGGGCATTTTTTTCATATAACTGTGGCCATTTGTATATCTTCTTCTGAGAAATGTCTGTTCAACTCCTTTGACCATTTTTTAATCGGAAAATTATTATTATTATTTTTTACTATTGATTTACTTGAGTTCCTTATATATTCTGGATGTTAATCTCTTGCTGGATGTATAGTTTTCAGATATTTTCTCCTATTCTGCAGGTTGTCTTTTCACTCTGTTGATTGTTTCCTTTGCTGTGCAGAAGCTTTTTAGTTTGATATAGTCCTTTTTTTTTTCTTTTGTTGCCTGTGCTTTTGAAGCCTTATTCATAAAGTCTTAGCCCAATCCTACATCCTGAAGTGTTTCTTCTACATTTTCTTCTAGAAGTTTTATTGTTTCAGGTCTTACACATAAGACTTTAACCCATTTTGAGTTGATTTTGGTATATGGTGAGACATAGGGATCTAGTTTCATTTTTCTACAGATAGATATCCAGCTTTTCCCAGCATTTATTTAAGAGGCTGTCCTTTTCACAATGTATGTTCTTGGTAACTTTGTCAAAGAGCAGTTGACTATAAATACGTGGATCCATTTCTGGGTTCTCTATTCTGATCCCCTGGTCCATGTGTCTGTTTTTAGGCCAGTACCCATGCTGTCTGGTTACTTTGCAGGTACTGTAATGCCTCTGGCTTTTATTTTTTGCTCAGGATTACTTTGGCTTTTTGGAATCTTTTGTCGTTCCATATTAAGGTTAGGATTTTTTTTTTTTTAATTTCTGTGAAGAATGCCATTGGTATTTTGATGGGGATGGTATTGAATCCATAGATCTCTTTGGGTAGTATTGACAAACATGGAATGTCTTTCCATTGTTTTGTTTGTGTTCTCTTTAATTTTTTTCACCAGTGTTTTCTAGTTTTCATTGCAGAGATCTTTCACCTCCTGGGTTTAATTAATTCCTAGGTGCACTTTTTTCTTTCTTTTTTCTTTTTGGTGGCTATTGTAATTGGGCTTGCTTTCTTGATTATTTTTTTGCTGGTTCATTGTTGGTGTGTAGAAATGCTACTGATTTTTGTATGTTGATTTTGTATCCTGTAACTTTACTGAATTCATTCATCAATTCTAAGAGTTTTTTGGTGAACTCTAGGTTTTTCTATATATAATATCATGTCATCTGCAAACAGGGCCTATATGACTTTGCCTTTTCTAGTTTGGATGCCCTTTCTTTCTCTTGCCTGATTGCTCTGGCTAGAACTTCTAATACTATGCTAAATAGGAGTGGTGAAAGTGGGCATCATTGTCTTGTTCCTATTTTTAGAAGAAAAGCTTTTCCCTATTCAGAAAAATGTTAGCTGAGGGTTTCAATATATGGCTTTTATTGTGTTGAGATACTTTCCCTGGAGCAAAATTTGCATTTTCCTGCTTAGGTTGTAGTGAGACTGACTCTGGATATGTTTCTGATGGCAATGAGGAATATTGAAGGTGGAAATTGTGGAAGACAAACACCATTTGGGGACAGACAAACACCTACTCCAGATATAGGATGGCTAGATGAAGGAAGTACAGTCTATCCAGTTAAATTTGAAATTTAGATAAACGACATTTTTTTTTAAGTGTAAGTATGCCCCAAATATTGCATGGGGCATACTCATAGAAACAGCATTTGGTGTTTACCTGAAATTCAAATGTAACTGGGCAAGCTTTTTTTTTAAAAAAAAAAAAAAACTTTAAATAAACTCTTTAGTTTAGAATTGTTTTATATTTATAGAATTTAGATTTACAGAAAAATCACTAAGATAGTATGAAGAGTTTTCATAGACTCCAAACACAGTTTCTCTTATTATTATCATCTTGTATTAATATAGTACATTTGTTACAGTTAATGAACCAATATTGAAACATTATTAT
>NW_007775946.1:3077-3648 GCF_000696425.1 Galeopterus variegatus | reverse complement strand
GAGAACATACAATAAATTATTGTTAATTATAGATGCTTAGCACTACTGTACATTAAAGAATTCTTTCTTAATTCAACTGTATTCTGACAGTTTTGATAAGTATGCAGTTTAAACGCACATGATGAGCTAAAATAGAATTTTTATTTATTTTTTATTTTTTATTTATTTATTTATTTAAATAGAATTTCTAAATAACACTTTCTTTTTAGNACTGAGGGTTGCGATCCGTTGCCGGTCACGAAAAAAGACAAAAAGGAAAAAAAAAAAACAGCAGCTAGCTATAAGTAACAAAAATACTAACAAGGAGAAAGGAATGGCCAACTCCATTACTGCCAACTATAGATAGGAAGCTATTTTAGCCGCATTAATGCCTCATGACACAGAGGTTCTGTTTGTATGTGCATGGCAATTTGTTCACCAAATGACTTTTTAAAATTTGAAATATTTTAACATTTACTTGTACACATATGTGAGGTACAGTAGGTTGTTTCAGTACATACATAAACTGTACAATGATTCACTCAGGGTAGATAGCATCGTTCTGTACCCATTAGTCCCCAAGTGACCTTTA
>NW_007775946.1:0-836 GCF_000696425.1 Galeopterus variegatus | reverse complement strand
ATCTATACAAATCTATTAAGTAAGTAGTAGAAGTAGGAGACAGAGTGAAAATCCTGAAGGGGAAACATGCATGGCCCTGGGGCTTGGGATAGGATGGAGAGGGGCTGAGAAAGTGACAAAGGAGGTACTACAAGATCGTGCACCTCTTTTTTTTTTTCTGATAACTGACCTGTGGAGCTGCTGTTATAAAACAATTTCCTCTTGGGTTTTCATGATTTCTGAGGGGAAGAAAACCTCCTCCATAAACACTAACCCAGATAAGGAAGGTTCCAGTGCTCTGTGTTGACTTCAGAGACCTTAACACAGCTCCAAATGTCAATATACTTTCAATGGGCTTTGCAAATAAGAGTCCTGCGGGTAATTACATTTTTAATAAAATACAGTTTGCAGATTGATAGTGGAACAGATTTCCTGTTCTGGAAGCCTGGTATTTCTTCTCAGTCCTGCCACTACACCCTGTTCATGCTCTTCCTCTCTTGCAAATCCTTCATAATTAGGAAAAGAGGTGCTCATTGACTTAAACCGTTTGATGCTTTCACTTCCTGCTAATTCATTATGTGAAAGAGCTAAATGTTATGAAAATTGCTATTTATTGCCTCATATTCATAATGTACCTGTTCCATGAAATGAAATAGAAATGAATAATTGTTGGACTTTGTTGGTGGCTGCAGACCACAGAGATAAATAGTCATGTACATGGAAGGTTTAAATGGAATTTTCACAAAAAATGCACATGTGCATTGTTTTATTTAGCAACCTTGATACAGGGAAGTCTAGATTTATCAAATATATTTCAAGAATAATTATTTACTTTTCAAGATGATTTTTAGCTTTGC
>NW_007775945.1:2849-3649 GCF_000696425.1 Galeopterus variegatus | reverse complement strand
GATGCCATTACTTGTCTATGTAAAGTAAGCAGTAAAGTAGCTGGGCAAACCACACGAAGCACGTTTACTACCAGCTAAGAGTCACTTTAGGATATCATTTGGTCCAGAAATTTGATCCCACAGAGTAGTCACAGATGAAAGTGGAGTGGGCACTTTGGTTCCAATTTATGGTTCTTCCATCTTTTTTTTTGATATAGATAGCTCAAATGCAGTATTCTTGTCTGTCCCATCAAGACATTGTTGCCATTTTTAACGGAAACAATTGTAGTAGCTTTATTATGCAGCATAATGACCATATCACAGTGGGGTAGCGTTGTTCAGGGTTGGCAAGAATCTGATTTGGAAAGAGGGAATTAGCAGCTTGGTAAAAACTGAATGTTAAAAGTTGCAAACTGGTGGCCCTGGGCCAATTCCTTACATAGTGCTTTGTTCCTGGAAACATGAGGAATTCCTCTGAAGGATTTGTAATATATAGTATGGAAGAGCACTGTGGTTCAACTAAGATAAATGTTGTGGTGAAGGTGTTAGGCAATTACTTTTTAGCCATTGTCTGAGATGGCAGCGGGCGGACGGGAGGAATACCCAAAATGGCTGCGGAGAGTTTCAGGTCCCTAGAATAGCACGTTTTCCAAGAATCAAAAAAAAAAAACAAACCCTCCCCCTTCTTCCTCACCACCGCATCCCCTTCCCACATGCGTGAATTTCTCCACCTATAGAAAAATCCCAAATCAGCTTAAATCCCGCTCGCTTCCCTCCCCTTCCTTCTTAGCCAATAGGAACAGTCCAGCTCAGCCTAACTG
>NW_007775945.1:0-972 GCF_000696425.1 Galeopterus variegatus | reverse complement strand
TTTGTTTGTTTGTTTGCTTTGGAGAGGGAAAGCCTGGCCGGTACAGGCATCAAACCCTGGACCTTGACATTATCAGCACTACTCTCTAACCAACTGAGCTAAGTGGCCAGCCCAGTATGGACTGTTCTTATTCATCAACACCTCCATGATCCAGCAAAGCACCTGTCATGTGTAAATATACCATTAGTTTTTAAAGGAATGGATTCCTTTGAGGTGGGATTCGAAAGCCACAAATCCTCAGTTATGTTCTTTGTCCTCTGCAGTATCTGCAGATGCCATCTCAAAACATAGGTGCTTCTGAGGCACAGAGGGCAAAGCTTGCTGTGCTTCAACATGATGTTTTGACACATCATAGACTTCTCAACCCCAATGCTACTAAATTGGCTCAAGTTTCTAGAAATTTCTATGAATGATTTAATCCTGGGGAACCTATCACAGGATTTACAGATGTAGAGACAGTAGTTTGAAGGATCAAGTGAATTGTCCAAGGTCATGCAACTGACAAGTGGCAGAGACAAGTTTTGAACCCAGGTCTGCTAA
Source organism: Galeopterus variegatus (assembly GCF_000696425.1). Lineage (NCBI taxonomy): Eukaryota > Metazoa > Chordata > Mammalia > Dermoptera > Cynocephalidae > Galeopterus > Galeopterus variegatus. The sequence continues at coordinate 432 of NW_007775945.1, read as the reverse complement.
CTGCAGAGCCCAAACTCTTAACCTAGGTTTATCATGCAGGATTGCTGGGACTGCTCTAAATCCCATCAAGATTAGTCTCAGAGTTTGTTCTGCAAGTCAAGGGCAGCTATTGCATTTCTGCACAATTCATGCAGGTTAAACTTTGTTTAGGAATCTCCTGGATTGTATATTTAATTTTTTCCCCTGCTTCTCCTGGTGCATTGTATTCCGCTATTGTTTGTTGGTGAGCAGCCTTTTGGTACTTACTGTTTTAGAAAAACCTAGTAAGACAGCTGTGATAGGGAGGAAGACCTAGATTGTAAATAGCTCTTTTCTTGAGCTGTCAAAGAGGAAGAAACTTGGGTGGAGGGGGATGTTGCTACCATCCTGTCTGAAGCTATGATTCCAGAGAGATTACGTTTCTCCGTTTTCATTTAGATTTTATTTAATATA
>NW_007775944.1:0-3650 GCF_000696425.1 Galeopterus variegatus | reverse complement strand
ACTCTGACTCAGCATTTTTCAGTTAATACTTTTATTTAGAACTATCCTTGCTTTAAAAAAACATTTTGTCTTTTATTCTAGAGCACTGATATTTAAAAAACCTCTCAATAATTATTATTTCACAGAGATATATCAGGAATCATTATTACTCATGAGTTTGTTTTATTTATTTACAAAATAATTCAAACACACAGTAATGCACAGAAAGGACACATTTAAACCTAATGCTAATATTTAACAAATTTTAATAGTTTTACATATTTGCTTCAGAGTTTTATTTTTAAACAAATAAAATATTGTAGATAAGGATTAGAGCCTCCTTTGAATCCATTCACAATTCAATTTTTATCCTTTTCTCTCCAAAATTGCAACTATCTTGTAGTTGGCATTGATTATCTATTTATCCATCTATCTGTCTGTCTATCTAATCTTTGCTTCTGCTTTTGGATTTTCTCTTTGCTATTTTTAATCAATTTTTTTATATTCTGTATGTGGCTACTTAAAAATTTTTTTAATAGAAAGGCTTTATTCAATTTCCCCACTTTTTTTGTGTGTCTTTTTTGTGACCGGTAAGGGGATCGCAACCCTTGGCTTGGTGTCACCCACACCGCACTCAGCCAGTGAGCGCACCGGCCATCCCTATATAGGATCCGAACCCGCGGCGGGAGCGCCACTGCGCACCCAAGCGCTGTACTCTCCCGAGTGCGCCACAGGGCCAGCCCTCAATTTCCCCTTTAATTAAAAGCAAACACACACACACACACACACACACACACAGACACACAAGCACATACACACACACCCCACCCTAAGAAAATTTCTGAAATTAAAAACAAAAAAAACTCTAATGTCATTTTTTTCAACTTTATCTATCAGCTTTTGTGAGAGGTTTGTTTAAAATAAACCTCCCACTGTGACTGTGGTTTTGTCAATTTCTCCTTGTGATTATTTTTGCTTTTGTATTTGGAAGTGATGTTGCTGGGGGTATACACATTCACAGTTGTGAGAGCTTCTTAGTGCATTGTTCCTTTAAAGATTATAATAGTGTCCCCCTTTATCCTGATTAATGATTTTTGCCATGAATAATTGTTTTCTAGTAGTGTTTAGATATTGCCTAATTTATTAGTGTTTTCTATTGATCTTGTTTTAGATTTGCTGATTATTTCTGTGTTTTTCTTCATTTCAATATTTTTTATTCTTTTTTGTTTGTATCCCTCTCATTCTTATTTCTTTGAATTTAGTCCAATCTTTCCCCTAGAACTTTGATTTGAACAAAACTCATTTTATTTTGTCTACCTTGTTTTTTTAAAAATAACTTATTATCAAAATTTGATAAGCATTATTTTCTTCTATTGATACACTTTATAATTTCTATCATTTCTTTAACCCCAAAATTGATAAATTCTATTTTTAGATGTCAGAAGGTAGTGGTAGAGGAGGTTATTATTGTTGGAATAACCGTTCTTATAAACTTAGAGGTGATACTTGATTTCTAATTCAATTCTACTGTGAGTAGAGAACCTGGCCTCTATGGGAGTAATTCTTTCATATGTACTGAATGTTCTGTCTGACATAGTACCTGACAAATTTTTATGAATATTAAATATGTGATATGAAGGTATTTTCTTTGTTGAGGACAGAATTCTTTAAGATCAAGCTTTTTGATTGTGCTATTTAAAATTTTATCCTACTTTTTCTCTTTCTCTCCCTCTCTTTTTTTTTTCCTATTTGATCTATCAGTTTCTGAATGAAGTTCATTAAAAATATTCCTGTATTTTTCTCCTTGGAACTATTTTATTTTGTTCAATGTTTCACCCTAAATTCTATTTTCTCCCAAATAGAATTTGCTATATCAGATAAAAATATGCCTAGTGGATCTTTTATTCTAAATTTTTATTTTTGACCTTTCTCTGATAATTTAAGTATGAGTCCTTCAAAGATCATATAGCTGATCTTTTAAAGAAAATCTAAAATATAGTAGTGTCTTTAAGTAGATTAATTTTATATTTACTGTGAGCACTGTTCTATTTGGATTAATTTTGTCCATCTTGTTCTGTGCTATTTACTTAACATCGTTTTTTCTTTACTTCCTTTTATTAACCCCTCCTTTCCTACTGCCCTTGAATTGTAAATTTAAAAACAATTTTTGGTTTTCTCCCTTCATCAGTTTGGAAGCTACTAATTATATCTTTATTATTTTTGTGATTTTCCTTTAATTAAAAATTAATGAAGTACAATATACATACAGAAAATTGTACATGACAGAAATGAATTATCACAAAATAAACATTCATGCAACTGTCGCACAAGAAATAAAACATTTCCAGTATTTCAGAAGTATGAAGCATTAATGCATTTTTAATTTCCCTCCTCAGCATAATTGAGCATAATTAAAAAATAAAAAATCAAATATGTAACATACGAAAGTATTATGACATAAAACATGATGGTAAATTTAAAAACAATTTTGGTTTTCTCCCTTCATCAGTTTGGAAGCTACTAATTATATCTTTATTATTTTTGTGATTTTCCTTTAATTAAAAATTAACGAAGTAAAATATACATGCAGAAAATTGTACATGACAGAAATGAATTATACAAAATAAACATTCATGCAACTGTCGCACAAGAAATAAAACATTTCCAGTATTTCAGAAGTATGAAGAATTAATGCATTTTTAATTTCCCTCCTCAGCATAATTGAGCATAATTAACAAATAAAAATTAAATATATAACATACAAAAGTGTTATGACATAAAACATGATGTTTTGATATATGTATACATTTTGAAATGATTACCATAATCTACAATAATCTTTAATTTTAATTTTGTTTCTTACATTAGCTGAAATTATGCAATATCTCTATCCTTTCAAAACTAGATGAGGATATTAGCAAAACAAACTTAACTAGCTATCAAACACTCTTTTCCATCTTCTTTGATATTTAAAATTTTAATATCACTTATTTCAAGAAAAGAAAGTCAGCTATTTTATATTCAGTCATTACATAAATTTACCAATTGCATCTCACCCTCTCTCTCTGTGCATTTTTTTGCTTCTTCTTAAAGTATGTCCTTGAGTAGTTCTTTTATTAGTAATTTATGAGAAGTAAACTCTAAACTTCATTTTATGTCTGGAAATGTTTATTTCATCCTTCATTTGAATGATACTTTATCAAGATGCAAAATTCTAGTTTAACAATTGTTTTCCTTCAGTGCTTTGAAATTTTTTGCAACTGCCTTCATTTATTTATTGTTACTGGTATTAAAATCTGTTCAAAATATAATTTCTGTTTCTTTGAAGGAAATGTGTCTTTTCAATTTGACAATATTCAAAAACTTCCTCTTATTTTTACTGTAATGTGCCCTCCTCTTTTCAGTACAGAACCTCACCCTTCCCCTGGGTGTTCTCGATACCCCCATGTTTGGAACTTGTATGGTTCAATCCTTCAAGAATAAATCTCCGGTGTTCTGACCTGGTGGGAGAGGGGACATTGCTCAGTCTTATAACTTGGAGGATGGGATCTTAGGGTCTTATTTATCCATGTGTGGACTTTCAACCAATCCTTCTGTGTTTGAAAACTTCATGTCTCACATTCAAAGATACCTGGTGCACCCAATTCCTGATCTTTTACTCATGTAAATTG
>NW_007775943.1:1864-3650 GCF_000696425.1 Galeopterus variegatus | reverse complement strand
GGGAGGAGGTGGACGGTGCCATTTTGTACTTGGGCTTGTCTAAAATGGTGCTGGTTATGTTGCAGATCTATTAATGGGAATCATAAAGATTTTCAGCACCTCAACCCTTCTTTATAAAGTAGACTTGTTCACTGAAGGCTGACCTGGGCAAATTGCAAAGTTAAATGTTATCTAATTTGAGGCACCAGGAAATGCCATTCAGATCTGCTGAAAAATGAGAACAAATTATTAAAACATTGTTTTATGGTATGGTAAAATAACCCTATTGAAAACATCCTCCAGGAGGTGGAGCTTAACTTCCCTTCAGTCCTTGAGTGTGGGCTGTGCTTAACAGTTTGCTTTTAAAGAATAAAGAGTGTAAAAAGTGGGGGGAGTGATTTTACAATGGAGAAACCTGACAAACATTACCCTGTTCAGGTGATCAAGGTTAACATCATTAGTGATGGTGTGTTGGTTGCATGTGACCTTGATGTAATGTGGTGAGAATGGTCCTTCACCTCTGTGGTCTTCTTTTCTTAAGCCCAAAAACCCAGTCTAACCATGAAGAAGATGTCAGACAAACCCCAGCGAGGCACATTCTACCTGACCAGTACTCTTCAAAACTGTCAAGGTCATCAAAAACAAGAAAACTCTGAGAAACTATGATAGACCAGAAGAGGCTAAAGAAACACGACAATTAAATGCAAAGTGAGAGCCTGGATGGGATTCAGGAACAGAACAAAGATGTTAGGAAAAAGCTATTGAAATCCAAATAAAGTACAGAATTTCGTTACTAGTAATATAGTAATTAATAGTAATGTTCCAACGTTGGTTTCTTAGTTGCGATAAATGTACCATTGCAACGTGCGATGTTAACAATTGGGGAAACTGGATGAGGAGTATATAGGATCTCTTTCTACCATCTATGCAACTTTTCTGTAAATCTAAGACTAGTCAAAAAGTTTTTTTTAATTTATTAAAATGAAAAAGTTCCCCAAGTCTTGCCAAAACCTGTTCAGCAATATAATCAACTTCCAGAAAACCACTTTGCAAAGAAGATGCACATTGTGAAAAGTCACAAGTTCAAATCCATCATAGGACTTTATCAGGTTAGTGACCTTAAAGCTCTGTAAGCCAACTCTTTTTTCCATATAAAATGGGATTAGTAATACTTGACCAGCCTACCTACTTCAGTAGGCTGGGGGGGGGGGGGGGAGACAAAAAAAAAACATACATCGAGTGTTAATTCTGTGCCAAACAGCTTACATATCTATGTTTTCTTTAATCCTCACAACCACCATATAAACCAGGCACTATAAAGCCCATTTTACAGATGAAGTAGCTTGAAGAGGCTAAGTAACTTACTGAAGTTCTTTATTATTAGTAAGGGTTAAAGTCAGATTCTAAACTCAAGTTCTCTATTGCCCAGGTTTCTCCCTGCTGTCTTCCTTTCTCCACGTTGCCTCCTATAAAATATAAACACATTTTTTTCAAGATGGTGACAGGGGCCGGCCCAGTAGCGCACTGGTGAGTGCGCCACTTGGGAGTGCGGCGGCGCTCCCACCAAGGGTTCGGATCCCATGTGGAGACCAGTTCCCACTCACTGGCTGAGCGTGGGGCGGGCGCAACACCGAGGGTTGCGATCCCGTTGCTGGTCCCCGGTACGGGCGCGAAACCGAGGGTTGCGATCCCGTTACCAGTCAGTAAAAAAATACAAAAAGGAAAAAAAAAAAAAAAAAGATGGCAACGGGTCTGGAGCAGGCGTGCCAGAGGACAGAGCGAGCCTGAGAAGTGTGCGCTGTGCTGC
>NW_007775943.1:0-645 GCF_000696425.1 Galeopterus variegatus | reverse complement strand
AGCCCCCGGCCAGCGTCAGGAGGGCAGGGAAGAGGATCCCGGCCAGACTGTCACTCCACCAAACCTGGGGCTTCAGCTCCAGGTAAACTCCCTGCTTCCGGGAGGCAGATACCATCTCTGTGGCCTTCAGTTTGGAAAAACCCCAGACTGATTTCTGGTTGGGAGAGAGGTGACTGGGGTGCCCCCGAGCCCGCTTGAACTTGCCGGAGAGGTGACGGCCTCAGGGCACCGAGCCGGCTCACGCCAGGGGGATTCAAAGAGGAACTGTGTGCTGTGGGATCCTCCCCTGGGATGCTCGTGCCCTGGTGTGGGAGATAACTCAACCACACAGGGGGCCGCAATACCAGGGGGAAGGTGGGAGGCCTAGAGAGGACCTTGGCCAGGGCCATAGGAACGCCCACAGTGTCCGTGACGGAGGCCTGAGACCCCTTCGGGGCTGGGTGGGGCTGAGAGACGAGGATTGCAGAAGACACGCCCCAGCCCTGTACTGAGCACACAGAGAGGGGAGGGGTCCGGCAAAGGAGGAGGAGTCTCGGAAAAAAAGACGCATCCTCCAGGAGGCCCCATCGAGTACACACAGAGAAGGGAAATGCCCAGATAGCGAGGCGGAGACTTACAGATCTCACACACCCTGTCGGGCCAGCA
>NW_007775942.1:0-3650 GCF_000696425.1 Galeopterus variegatus | reverse complement strand
TTGTATTTTAGCCTTGTAATTTGATCCCTGTCTTTCTATGCCTTATAACTTCGTTATGACAATGTCCTCTAAAACTTAGTTTCCCAGTTTTGTAAATTTCTTTTTCATGCCACAAGTTTAAACTTGATACTCTGTTATCATCTAACAGACCTCATCTAAACCCATAATCCATCTGAAACTATAAAAGGCTGCCTGCATGGACACTTGTTACTTATTGCAGAAGATCATTTCAGCCAAGTTGCAAAATAGATCCAGGATTTTATCCACAAAACCCTAGTGTTTCCTTCCAATTTCTCACCAAATTATAAATGAACCAAATTCCCTTATGTTTTACCGCTAGATAGGTGGAATGTTCATGTATCATATATCACCAATAAATACGGCTAATAGTTATCTCTGATGGACCATTATCCAGGATAAATATTAGTTGCTAGACACATAAATCAAGCTGACACTGTAGAGTTTTGGTGCAACACATATAGACTTTTATGGTGACAAGTTGAGGGGAGAGCAGTTTGTACTAAGAAGGTATAGTGATAAAACACACATTTATCATTACTGTTAAAAAGAACAACAAATCAAATGCCTTTCACAAGGATTCAGCAGCCAGGCAGTTACAAGTCACAAAATTCAGATATTAGTCTTTGCGAGTCTTCATCAATGGAAAAGAATACTGTACTTTTTAAAATCTGTTACAGCCTGAGCAAGGGCTATGTCTGTATTCACAGCATGATGCTCTCGCATGTCTGAAAATCATCATGTTATTTATTATCAGTATCAACACACAAAATGAGGGACACTTTGTACATTACATGCACATCTGCACTACTAAATTGCATTTTGTATTTCTCCACCACTGCTTCCTACAGTAAAATAACTAAGTCATTTAGTTCTGACCTCTGCCTAGTACATAGTATTTATTAAATAAATATTTTTTGAAGGAAGGAAAGAAGGAAAAAAGGAAGAAGAAGTTTTCAGGGTAAGAACTGAAGGGGGAGAAATCTAGATATTCTGTCTGTGTTTTCTAACCTATATTTATACCTTATAATTCACATGCTCTCTTTTGCCTTACATACTCACTCTTCATTATCTGCCTTCTCTTTTTCCTTTATTTCACTGTGAAGGTATAGTCTGGTCCTGAATACTGTCTAAATTATCAGAGGCACAAAAAACCCTTCAGCTTTCTTCCTCCATTCTAAAGACTCCTGCAGCGTAACAATCTTTAGCTCACACAGAATCAGTAATATGAGATTATTGTGCTGAGCTCTTTCTGATTTCTCAGTAGTATAATGAACAATGTCACTGAACAGTCCCTTGGATTTACTCCTGAGCACCATTTGTTTTTCAGTAATCATGGGAGGCTTAGTATTTTAAACACTGCCTTGCGGAAAAGTTGGAGAAGGCAATGGAAGGCAACAGAATGCCAGGAGACAGACAAACTCTGCTGTCCTGGAATTCAAGACTGGAATCTTGTCACTGTGCTTTCATGGGAGGTATGCCTTGGACCGGACACTTCACCCATTGAAATCAATTCCCTGCTCAGTGGAGGGCATGCTTTTCAAGCTGTATGAACCCTCTCAGTCCCAATACTTTACAAATCAATGAGTTCAGAAATAGTTACATCCTTTTTATCTGTACACTGCAATGCTCATCCTTGGAGGCAGTTGAACGCATCCAATAAGAAATCCTTGATTAGATTCTAGACTGTAAAAATCCAATATATAAATAAATAGTTAAATAAAATACATATATAATTAAATAATTCTGAAGAAATTATTGGAATCTTAGGAAAAAGTTGAATATGGAGTGCAGATTAGATAATACTGTGTAACCAATGATTAATTTCCTGATTTTGATAAATGTACTGTGGTTTTTAAAGATAATATCTTTGTTCTCAGGAAATATTTTCTGAATAATTTGAGGTTTAAAAACTTAATGATTTTAACCAGGAAAAAAGAGAGGGGGACACATACAACAGCATACCTGTGGGATTGACAGTTTCAATTGTATAATAATTTCTGATTCCAATTTCTTCTGGAGGATTATCTGAGCAACTGCCATGTGGTCTGTGAATATCTATATATTTCCTTGAAGTAATATTCCCTTTTTCATCTCTACCCTTGCTCCAATGGTTTTCTGTTACTTGAAGTGCAAAGATCACTAACAGATATGGTATCTATGGTCAACTCATTAAGGCAGTCTATAAATAGTTGACATGAAGAGCTAAAACTCCCTTAGATAATGTTAGAGCATACAAGTTTCCACTGCCAACAGTAGCCATAATTGAGCTCTCCTCCACCAGATCTTGTCACCTGTGGCCAGCACATAGATGGCTTTGCTCCCCGGTACTTATGTCACCATTGTGCTGGCACTGTAGAAAAACTGAACACAGAGAGAAACAATTCAGCATGGTGAATAAACTCATGGATTCTCAAGTGGGCATTTGTTTACTGGCTCCACCATTTGATAACTTTGCAGCCTTGGACAGATTATTTAGTTTTTTACTAGCCCAGTTTCTCTGTTTGTAAAAGGAGAATGATAACACCACCTAATTCATGGGATTGCTTTTAAAGAATTAAATGAGTTAAACATGCAAATCCCTCAGAAGACTGCATGGGTCAGAGTAATTGCTTCAGATGGCCTCTGAAGTCCTCAGTATGACTGCATACAATCCCATCCACGCAACTGAAATGAAGGACTCTCTCACCACTTTTCGGATTGCAACTTGTCATGTGGGCTTTAGGCATGAGTTTTAGAGAAACAGTGTTTACCTAGAAATCTATCTTTTACTCTAAAAGTCTGTCAGATATTCACTCCGTGGAGGGCTTAAGCTCAGAAGTTAACCATCTTAGACTCATCACCCCGGCCACATCAAGTTTCATCATATGGAAGTAGTTAAAAATCACCATCTCTTCAGCTACATGGACTTGTTTCAAATCTTGGCTGTATAATAGATCGTAACATTAAACAAGTTAGTGTTTTTTAAAAATGCATAGTCAATTTTTTGTTGCTTATAGCAGAATACCTAAAACTGGGTAATTTATAAGAAATCAAAATTTATTTCTTGTAGTTTAGAGGCTGGGAAATCCAGGGTCCAGGGGGCACATCCAGTGAGGACCTTATTCTAGATGAAAACTCTCTACAGAGTCCCGCAATGATGCAGGCAATCACATAGTGAGAATGGCAAGATCATTTTCTTATGCTCTGCTTATAAAGCTATCACTCCATATCCATGATAACTCATTAAACCATTAACCTATTGCTCCATGACTGGATTAATCCATTCATGACAACATAGGTCTTATGATCTAATCACCTCTTTAAGGCCCCAGTTTTCAAATACCATAATCAGATTTCCCACCCTCTTGCCACTGTTACAATGTTTCAATGTTACACTTTCCAACACATGAACTTTTGTGGGACACATTCAACCATAGCATTCAGTTTCCTCATGTATGTTGTGGCACAAATAATAGTTCATAACTCACAAAGTTTATATGGGATGTAAATAAATCAATAAATTTAAAGCTAATACAATGGCACCAGAAAAAATAAATGTGAGTTCTCAATGCATACTAGCTATTGTTCCGTTTAAAACATTTCCCTTATATTTTTGACAAAACTCACTTCCTATATTTTCTACTATTTTC
>NW_007775941.1:2716-3650 GCF_000696425.1 Galeopterus variegatus | reverse complement strand
AATATGTATACATATTAAAATATATGTAAACATTAAAATATATATTATAAATATATACACACATGTATAAATATACATACATGCATATGCATTATAAATATATATGTAGATAAATATACATAAATATACATACACACATATATATGATGGAATTGTATGGGCACTTTAATAGATCCATCATGGTAGTGGAAATTTGCAATATACCTTTTTCAATTTTAAGTTGAGCATATGGAAAATCAGTAGGATACAAAAATTTGAATATACACAATGGTTTCATCTTCATAAAGATCAAAAAAGAAGCAAAATTAATATATAGCAATAATAGATGTCAGAATAGTACTTACTTTTGGGAGGTGTTAGTGACTGAGGAGGTGCATGAAGGAGGGTTCTGGGGTCCTGATAATGTGTTGTGCATTGGTCTGGGTAGTGGCTACATGGGGGTAATACCTCTGCTACCACCACAACTACTCCTACTAGTATTACTTTTATTATTAAAAATTCAACATGTTGCATACTTTTGGTTTGTGCATTTCTTTGTGTGTGCACTTCAATAAAATGTTACCTTTTTAAAAAGAAGCAAAACTATATAAAATATTGTAGACAAGTGCACTGAAATGCACTGAAACAGTTGGTTTTTTTTTTATCCAGCCATAGAGGGGCTGGCATGAGAGCTGGGAGGATTGTAGGTAGATCATTAGAACTGGTGATCTGATCCAGGGGTCAGCAAATTTTTTTCTGTGAAGAGCCATATAGTAAATATTTTTGCTTTTGCAGGCTGTGTTGCAACTATTCATCTGTTCCATTGTCACATGAAAACAGCCATAGATAATACATTAAAAAAAATGGGCATGACTGTGTTTCAATGAAACTTTGTTTATGAAAATAAATAGTGGACTGGATTTGGCCCACAGGTCATAGTTTGCTGATCCTTTTC
>NW_007775941.1:0-1383 GCF_000696425.1 Galeopterus variegatus | reverse complement strand
GGATGACTTAATCCAGATCACACAGCTAGGAGGTTAATCAAGGTTTCTCTGACTCCAAACCAAGTACTTTTTTCAGCTCGCCACTTTGTCTCTTTTTTCAACAGATCCCTTTATTTTGCTGCAATGATTCAGCGGTTCTAATTACAGGTACATTATTGTACCTGCAATGTGGGTACTGGCCTCTGACCTGCTCTAGACTTTCTTGTGCCAGAGGTGTGAGGTTACCACATTTTTCTCTTGGCCTAGAAGTTAGCCTATCTATCTATCTATCTATCTATCTATCTATCTATCTATCTATCTATCTATTTTAAAAAGATAACTAGTAAGGGGATCTTAACCCTTGACTTGGTGTTGTCAGCACCACGCTCTCTGAAGTGAGCTAACCGGCCATCCCTATATAGGGAACTGAACCCATGGCCGTGGTGTTATCAGCACCACACTCTCTCAAGTGAGCCACGAGTCAGCCCCCTAGAAGTTAGCTTTTGAGAGTAAGAAATCTGCCTTCTTCAAGTTTCTTTGTGTGTACAGACATCTAAAGGAAATAGTTATCCGTGTATTTATTCAAGGTAGACTTCTTAGAACTCTGCAGAAGGACTCTGCGTAAGTATTTAAATTCTAGGTCTGTTCTCCTAAGGACCATTACTGCCATGTTTTTATATAAACCACATGGAAATATTTTTTGCTACTTTACAAGAGCTAAAACTACGTATTTCCAACTGAAGAATTAAGCAAATAACTTCACACTTAAGGAGAAATCTGAGAAGAGAAAGAACTCGGAAACAGTGGGAAGTATTTTGTCAAGTGTAGGACCTTGAGTCCCTGATACAAGAGCATCAATTTGGGAAGAGTGGAGGCAGCAGATACTGCTTGTCCCCCATGAATGCCATCTCCCCTGGAAAAGGTTGGCCTCAGTGTGCTCAGTACTCTAGCTTAACAAACTCAAGAGAAGATCACACTGATCTGCACGTACAGAATGTGCATGCTGTGATGGTATCTGCTCACCAGCTTTCCTGAACTGTTTTGCCACTTTGACTGTAGGTTGACACCTTTCAACTACACTGTTTTGATCAGTCCCACTTCTGACCCTGTTATAGACTGAATGGTTGTTTCTTCCCAAAATTCATATGTTGACTCAACGTGTTAGTATTAGGAGGCAGTGCTTTTGAAAGGTAATTAGGATTTGAGGGCAAAGCCCTGACAAACAGGATTGGTGTTCTTATAAAAGAGATCCTGGAGAGCTCCCTCATCCCTTTTACCATGTGAGGACACAGCAAGAAGAAACTGTCTGAGGGACTGGCCGGTTAGCTCAGTTGGTTAGAGTCTGGTGCTGATAACACCAAAGGCCAGGGTTTGATCTCTGTACTGGTCAGCAGCCAAAAAAAA
>NW_007775940.1:2692-3650 GCF_000696425.1 Galeopterus variegatus | reverse complement strand
TAAAACATAGAGAGCAAAGCCTAGAAGTTGGAAGTTTGACCCCCCTATGTTCAGATCTGAGTATTACTGGAGCTGACTAGGTAACTTCAGACAAATTATTTAACTTCCTTGAACTAAAAGTATTTTATCAGTGAATTGTGATTACTTAGTGTTTTTTATTATGAAAAGCCTTTCTTAATTATTTAGAAAATTAAACTTGACTTTGCATTAAATACTTAACATGGTGCTTGGTACATAGTATGATCTCTATTAATAGTTCTCTATTAATAGTAATTGTTACTATGTTGCTCCATAAACATTGCACAAATAAACATAAGACAATTTATTCATAACAGGCAGGCAAAATTTTTGAATTTTAGTTCAATAGCATTCATTGAAGCTTACTATGTGCCATTGCCACACCAGGAATTAGAGAAAAAACATTTAAGACAAAATCCTTCTTCAGTACTCAAGCCAAAGTTGCTAAGATTGCATAAAGAAAACTTTTTTTCACGGTACAAAATTTAAACATATATTAGAGCAAAATGCTTGACCACAAATGAGTACATCTAACAACACTCCCGGATGGAGTGGATTTGAGTTGGGAAGCTTGAATTTTAAACTTTCCCTTTATTTACTATTCCTGTCCCAGTTTGTCTTTGCCCTAGAAAGATGCCTTAAGATAATACCTTAAAATAAAACATCACCTTTTTATGAGTGTCATTTGTTTGAATTCACACAATTCAAAGGAAACCAAGCACATATTTATGAGAATATGAATATAGCTACCCACTACTACTATATTTAAAAATATATATTTAAAAAAATATATATATATAGCTGTGCTAAACTATAAACTAGAACAAAGTAAACATCTCTGTGGAACAAAGTAGAAATGTTTGGTGGTTGGTGCAGGTGCAGTTGGAGGACTAGGCCTGTCATCTCTGGGCACAGAGCTGAGCAGCTCAGGCTTGTGAGA
>NW_007775940.1:0-2141 GCF_000696425.1 Galeopterus variegatus | reverse complement strand
CAGTTGGAGGACTAGGCCTGTCATCTCTGGGCACAGAGCTGAGCAGCTCAGGCTTGTGAGATCAATTACTTCCTTTGAGTGGTTGAGAAGAGCCAAGCTCACCATTTGAAACCGGGGCCTGGGTGAGGGGGCTCCCTTCTAATGAAGGGGGGCAAAGAATGTGGCATTTATAAAGTGGTGGGGGACAGAAAGAAGCACTCACAGCCTTGTGACTAGAAATGGAACCAAGCTCCAAGATGGATTTGTGACAGCAACTGTGAAGTTCCTGATATCTCTGTCCTATAAGATTTAATCTTCAGTGTAAGACATGGCTTTGATATGAGGGGCCTTGGGGGCAGGATAGAAGTGCCACAAAGCTAGACATGGAGGGATAAACAGAGAAAGAAATCCTGGAGATAATTCCCAAACTCATGGAGGGCAAAATCTAATACTGAGAACATAAACAAAATAAAAACTTTACATATGAATTTGATCCATAAAAGTTTATGTAGTAAAACAATCTGATGAATATTTTAGAAAAAATGCTTAGGATATTCAGGGAAGAGAATGAAGGAATAACATCCATAAAGAACAAAGAAACAATAATAAAATGAAACAAGAGACAGCAGGATATAAAAAATAATTAATTAAAAATCCTGGAAATGAATAATAAAGACAATGAAATTAAAAACTCAATATAGATGAGATATCCCATGAAACAAGAGACAGCAGGATATAAAAAATAATTAATTAAAAATCCTGGAAATGAATAATATAGACAATGAAATTAAAAACTCAATATAGATGAGATATCCCCTAGATTAGAAAAAAAGAGGAATTAGTAAATTAAAAGAGAATAATAGATAATTCATCCAGAAGGCAACAGAGTGAGAGCTAAAATATATATTTTATCTTAATTGTATATAAAAAAATATATTTTATCTCATATGTGTATTTGAGAGATATTTATTATGTATTTGAGAGATATTCTCAAAATACTTAAGATATTCTTAAAATATTTAACATGCTTAAGAGAATACACTGACAGACACTTGTACACTTCTAATAGCAGATCCAGAAGGAACAGTACATTGTAGTAAATGCAAAGGAAGAATAATTAGACTGAGAGCAAACTTCTCAGAAGCAGTATCTGTCAGAGATGCATCAATGTAATCAGCTGAAGGAAAATAACTGCCAACCTAGAATTTTATTCCTAATTAAATTATCATTTAACACTGAGGTCAAAATCAAGACATTTCAGGTACACAAAGACTAAGTGAAATTGCAACAATCACCACTAAAAGGACTACTAAACCAGAAGGGATGAAACACATTCAAAAATTAGTGAGCAAATGAGAAAATTCAATAATGGACTACTTGTAAAATATAAAATTTGTGTGTGTGCGTGTTTCACACAAAAATAAGTCATTGGGTAGCTAGAGCAGACAAAGAGAAGACAAAGATCTGAGAAAAATAGAACTATCAAATAATTCTAGAAAAATTTGATAGAGTTTTTAAAAAAATTTCCATAGCTGAAAGGAGTGTTGGATGCTTAAGGCTTAAAGCTGAATCCCTATCAGTGATTATCTCTTCATCCAAGGTAATGCCACCTTCCTGGGGGCAGCCTACATCCAATAACTGGTTGACATGGGAATACAAAGGTGTGACTTCTTTGCCCCCAAATTGGACAACTCTTAAGGATCATCCCAACTCTGTAACATCTTATGGGATCTGCTGAGGTCTCTGTTGCAACTGCATAATAGTTCAACTTCTCTGTATTCACCAAAAACACTCAGCTTGCAAATATCTGTTTCATAGTCTGTTTCCAGAAAAACTGACCTAGGACAATCGGTAACTGAAAGTGGTCCCAGGAAACAGACTGTAAAATGGAATATTAGAGTTGAGCCATCTATCAGCCAGTAGAAAACTCCATCACTGGTGGTAGATGGAATATTGATAATTCCTGGAATGATGTAGCAGTGAAAGAGTTAAAAGTTTACTACTGGTTACCTGGGCTTAGATACCAGTAGAAGAGAATGCACTGGCGAATATAATATCTCAGTCACTGAAAGATTTAGAGGAAGTAGTAAGTATAGTCAATCCTCAGTATGGTTCCAGGACCCCTCAGGGATACCAAAATCCACAGATGCTCAAGTCCCTGA
>NW_007775939.1:2461-3650 GCF_000696425.1 Galeopterus variegatus | reverse complement strand
GTAGTACTCTCTGTTCCTAATAGCATGTTTTAAATAGTTGTATCTTTAAAAATGATTGTCACCGACAAGGTTATATTATTTCACCCAGAGGTTGTGTCACAGTGGTCTCAATTCATGAAAAAAAACCCTCCTTCCCAATACTTTCCCACATTACTGGGTCATTTTGGTTTGCCTACAGTGACTGGTAACCTGTTTTAGGCTGGTAAGGCTTTGGATAATTTAGAGTGATCTTTCTTAATTACGTATCTTATAGTACTTTTTCTCATGCTTCCCTGCTTTCTTTAGGATCGAATCTATAGTTCTTAAGATGGCTTTCACCACTAGCCATGACCTCCCCTATCCTCCGCCATGCATTTCTTCTGGCCTGAATATTTCCTGATTATTTGTCAAGTCGGAGCTTAGACAAAGCTTATGCTAGGAAACTGCCTTGACTCACTCTCCACCAGATTATATACCTCTTAGGTATACCCGTAGAATACCTAATGTCCCCTTATCCTAGCACTTCCACACCATACTATAATTTTCTTGTTTATTTACTGTACTCTTCTCCTCCACGAAACTCTGAGCTCTGTGAGGACACACGCCACGTTTGTTTTGTTTATTCTTGTA
Source organism: Galeopterus variegatus (assembly GCF_000696425.1). Taxonomy (NCBI): domain Eukaryota; kingdom Metazoa; phylum Chordata; class Mammalia; order Dermoptera; family Cynocephalidae; genus Galeopterus; species Galeopterus variegatus. The sequence goes on along the minus strand of NW_007775939.1, from coordinate 3,041 downwards.
TTCTAAGCATTTAATATGGCTAGAGGGATGCCATAAATATGGGTTGAATGAGTAGCTGAATGACTTAAACTCAGGACTACAGCGTCAAATGCTTGGTGTTTTTGATTCCTCTTGAGTCTGCAATACAGAAAGAATATTTTATTTTCATATTGATTTGAACTCCTTCTCACTCCCAAACCTTAGATCTCTCTTTCTCCATGCTAACAGTGGGAGTAGCAATGGATAGAAACCCTTCCAGGGTACTATTTTTTTAAAAAAGAGAATGCTTGTAAATCCATATGAATCTTTGATTGGGGTAGTTAGAATGAATAAAGAATGAAGAAATCAGACAGAGTCCAAAGGTTAAGGACAAGGCAATTGAGGGATCCACTGGGTAGAGAGTCTTCTGAGACCACTTAATTAATTTATTCAGAAGGTATGTTCCTCATCTGCCTGCATGTTGCTCTGTCCCAAGTGTGGCCTTTTTATCTGACATGTCCTCTTTGCTATCATGGAGTCACTAGGCTGTGGTGGCCACAAAAGTCACTCACTCATTGGTTCAAGAGATAGTTTGTTTCTGGTGGCATTTCAGACCACTTCC
>NW_007775939.1:0-1268 GCF_000696425.1 Galeopterus variegatus | reverse complement strand
TACTTGGAAAAAAAATATGTTGCAACTTCTGAATCACTGGCATAATCATTTGGGCCCAACTGCTTTGAAATAAGCAAAAGAGGAAAACATTCCTGCCTCAAGTTGGGATTTCAGTTCTTCCTTGTAATTACATACCCCAGAGTGCACAGACCCATGCCCAAAAAAGATTCTCAACATATATCTGGTAATGATTGATTTCTCACTTCAAAATCTTTGTTTTTTGAAGTGAGGTTGAAAATATTTTTGCTACATATGATAAAAAAGATATATTCACTTTTATCTTACTGGATATAAAGAAAGTAAAGCAGACATCTTCACCCAAGATAAATCATGGGTCAGAGAGAGTATTTTAAGATTACTGCCAGCATACGCCTGTGTTTTGGGGTATAAGAAAAATGTCAGCAAAATAAGAGCCAATTTGATGTTTGAAAGGCAAAGGAACTTAGTGAGAATAAAAAAATAATGGGAAAAAAATTTTAAACATAATCTTAAGGTGCTATATAATTTCATTATGTAAAAAAGAACTACAGTGAGGATAATTAGATGAAATCTTTCTTGAAATGCAAAGAGAATTCAGTTGTGAAGGTCTAAGTCTCCTGGACAGGCATATTCTCAGTACTAATAATGAAAAAAAGCCGTGTAGCTGGAAATTTACTCAAAGCACACACATCATCAAAAAAGATACTATTCCCAACTACTCCTGTCCAATGCAAAAAAAAAAAGAAAGCAGCCCACAAATGAATGAAGCCAAATTGTACCAGTTTTATATTTAGACTTTGGGATACATCTTGAAGGGTTTAGATAAAATCAGTGCAGAAGGGCTTTGAAAAGTTAAAAGGATGTCAGTGATCCTCCTAAAAAACTAACTTTTGGAAGTGATTGGAATATAAAAATCAAACAGACATTTCTACAGGTTTTCAGAAAGAAATAGCTGATAAGTTATTGATGAATCTTTCTGGGAGTTTCTTGCCAGTCTCAGTGTCTGGCACTGTGTCTTAGTCAGTTTGGGTTGCTGTAACAAATTGTCATTGACTGTAACAAACTTATTTCTCACAGTTTTGGAGGCTGGAAGTCCAAGATCAAGGTGGTGGCAGATCTGATATCTGGTGACAGCCTCCTTCCTGTTTTGCAGATGTCTGTCTTCTCACGGTAGCTTTGCATGGTGGACAGAAGAAAGAGAGGGCACAAGCTCTCTCCTTGTCTCTTATAAGGGCACCTAGCCCCTTCACCAGGGCTCCACCCTCATGACCTAATTACCTCCCAAAGGT
>NW_007775938.1:3033-3650 GCF_000696425.1 Galeopterus variegatus | reverse complement strand
CTTGAGAGTCCAGAAACCTAGGAAACCCAAATGGAGTAAGGAAGAAAATTCCCAATTACCAACAACCCACCTACCAACACAGAGAAGCAAGGTCCCAGGAGGATCCTCTGCCTGTAGGAAAGAGGAATGAGAAAACCCATGCATGGTCAGTCATTCAAACTGAGGAGTAATAGTATACTCCAGTGCTCCCATCAGGGTCACAGGGAGGTAGCTGGAGTGACAATAAGCCCACCTAGGGTTCTCCACCTCAGCCAAAGAGCAACAGGGCACCCAGGTGCTTCTCCCAAGAACTTGAGAGCTTCCCATGTCATGGATGAACCAACATAGTGACACCAACTTCAGCAAGGAATCATTAACTGCCCCAGTGACTAGGCCTCATTGGCACTCACACACAATTCCAAAACTGAGTGTAGCTGAAGTACCCACATGGAGACTATACTTCTGTGTGTATCTGGAACCAATACTTAAACAACCCTCTAAACAGTCAATACAAAACACATCTATAAGAGGAAGTCTCTCCTCAAAGCCCACTCCAGAGTAATATAAAAAGCAACTACTCTACCAGAAGACTAGACATCAGCATAGAGATACTAGAAATATGAAAAAACAAGAAAATA
>NW_007775938.1:0-1055 GCF_000696425.1 Galeopterus variegatus | reverse complement strand
AAAAAAAAAAAAAAAAGAAAGGATCATAGGAACTAACTACAAAACAGTCAGAAAACAATGAACAAAATGGCAATAGTAAGATCTTTCCTGTCAATAATTATTTAAATGTGAGGATTTTATTCTCTAGTCAAAAGACAGTGACTGAATAAATTAAAAAGAAGACATGCCACTTACTAGAGACTCATTTTAGTTTTAAAGACATGTATTTGCTAAAAGTAAAGGAATGAAAAAAGATATTCCATGCTAAGGTAAACAGTGACAACAACAACAAAAAACCTCAGAAGTGGCAATAATTATATCAGACAAAATGGACTTTAGTCAAAAACAGTTACAAGAGAGAAAGAAGGTCATTATATAATAATAAGGGGGTCAGTTACTCAAAAAATATAACAATTGCATAAATGTATGCAACTTTGAGTGCATAAATGAATAAAAAAACAGTTAACTGAACTGAAGCAAGAAATAGAAAGCAATACAATAAAAGTAGGAAACTTTAATACCCCACTTTAAACAATGGATGGAACATTTAGAAAGAAAATCTATAAGGAAACAGCAGACCTGAACAACACTATAGACTGAATAGACCAAACAGGTATGTACAGACAATACCATTCAATAGCAGCAGAATGAACATTCTTCTCAAGCACACATGGAACATTCTACAAGATAAATCGTATGTTAGACCACAAACAAATCCTAACAAATTTGAGAAGATTGAAATTATATTAAGTATCTTTTATGACTAAAATGATATGAAAATAGAAATCAGTAACAGGAGGAAAATTGGAAAATTTACAAATATGTGGAAATTAAACAAGACACTCCTGAACAATTGATGGGTTTATAAAAATGAAAAGGAAAATCAAAAAATATCTTGAGACATACAAAAATGGGAACACATGATACCAAAACTTATGGGTACTTTAAAAGCAGTTCTAAGAGAAAAGTTTAGAGCAATAAATACATTGAGAAAAGAGAAAAATCTCAAGTAAATAATTTATCTTTATACCTCAAGAAACTAGGAAAAAAAGATCAACTATATCCAAAGTTAGCAG
>NW_007775937.1:0-3650 GCF_000696425.1 Galeopterus variegatus | reverse complement strand
TCCACAGTCCCCTTCTCAATAGGTACTAAACACTATTAGCAATTTCTTCTGAAAATTTCACATGTATACACACACACACATATGTACATTTTGGTAACATAAGTGGCATTATTCTGTGCCTAGCTTTTCTCACTAAATAATGTATATGGGAGATCTTTCCATATCAGTACATGTGGGTCTCACTCACTCTTTTTTAATGGCTATATGTTAGTCCATAGTATGAAGTAATACCTTTTATTGGCACAAAGTTTTGTCGTTGATAAAATTTATATATATATTGTCTCACTGGGCCATATAGCAGCCCTTAATGGAGGTATCAAAAGGCCCAGAGGTAATCTGGTTCACTCTGGATAGATGGAGTCTGGGACTCAAATGCAAGCCCAATGCTGCTGACACTGTAATGTTCCTTAAATATGCTCATATTCCTGCAATTGAGGGAAGTGACCACAAAGTTGAGGGAAACTCTTGGGAAGCAGTAAAAAGATCAGCAACATGGAATGTCAAAAAGCCAGACAACAGGAAATATGGACCTCTTGAGAGTGAGAAAAGAGAATAATTGAAGCTTAGAAGTAGAATGGACCTAATGGTCAAAAGAGTCATCTCTTGCTTTTTACCAGTGAGAACCTGACTGTGGCCAGCAGACATTAAATAGCATGTTCAGGCCACACAGCTGGGTCCTTTTCTTTTGCCAGGCTAGTTCTGGAGAGGGGAAGAAAAGCAGACTCTAGATTTTTCCAGACCCTCTTGTTCCCCTCAGCTAGTATGGGGTGTGCACAGAATGTAGACTGAGAAGCCAAACACCCTTGAAAAAGGAGACTACTCCTGTCCAGTGCTGCGATGTGGCTCTTCTAAGATAATCCTCCCAACAGGGCAGTATGACCGCATAGACTTGAGCTAGTAGACTGAGAAGCCAAACACCCTTGAAAAAGGAGACTACTCCTGTCCAGTGCTGCGATGTGACTCTTCTAAGATAATCCTCCCAACAGGGCAGTATGACCGCTGTCTGTTTGCCCAGGCATTGTGGATTTTAATACCAATTATGTGTTTGTTTACTGAACATCTAATATCCACACAGCTCTTTGCCAGAGTGCAAAGCTACTGCCCCAGATGTTGAAAAAACTATTCTCAACCATGAAGACTAAAAATACATGAGATTATCTATGTACTTTGGGTCAAATTTATTATGCAAATAAGTACAAATAAATATAAGACATTTCTGCTTATGAATACATTTTGGTTTTTTTTAATGAATCAACCATACTGAAAAGGTTGAATGACAATAAAATGAATGAAAATCAGCATTCATTCATTTCTACTTGTTAGGAGAAATTGTTATTTAAGCTTAGAAAGTAGGCTAGTAGTTATTTCTAGGTCTTTTGGTTTGTCTCATTATTTTTGAGCTGCACTTAAAGAAATTTTTCAAAAAAGTCATGACTGAACTCGTGTTAAAGGTGTGGTAGAGGAGCCTCTGACCATTGAATCAGAAGCTCCTGGCTGTTCTTTCATTACTCTTACCATGATGCCTGGGAGGAACTTTGCCTGGGAAGTTAATCTGGTACTGCCGCAGATTTAGCATTCAGGTCAAAAGTCTGCAAGGGAACATTCACCTGTGGCAGCTTGAGGGAAATTCGTAGCCCACCACCATACCTGATCCTAGTCAACATAGTCTTTTCTATTCTTCCCAAAGTACCAAAATGGCCCAGAAATGGGAACGTGGGAAAATGTGCTAATGCATGACTCTAGGATCCAGGGTAGCAAGCACAGCCCTGCTCAGAGTGTCTCAGCTTTACCCTCTTGCTCTGATTGCTACACATTTTCCTCTTCCTTGCTTCTTCTGCTTAGCCCAAGAGCCATCTGATGGTTTCTACCACTTTCGGCCACCAGGGTTTGGACTTTACATGAGTCCAAGTGGGAGGAACAATTGGAAAACTCTCTGGAAACAATTGAACAGAGCAAAGGAGAGGGGTCTAGAGATGAGCTGAACGCTGCTGGCATTGAACTAATCACACAGATGGTCACACTTCTCTCCACTTTGTGTGATGCTTATCTATTGTCCCAGATGGAGCAATTTCTGAAAGTCCTTTTCTGGGCTGTAGAACAGCACTTGCTTCTTTGTGGAGCCCTGAGAGGCATTACTGAAAGTGGTTCATTGTCTTTGGGGTATTACAGTGAGATGGTGGTCACTGATTTCATTATGTTTTCCTTCATTGAAGCTGTTGGTTTGATCCTGTGCCAGGTGCTTAAATGCGTTATGGTTTTGCAGGTGGTAAGTGAGAGGCTGGACAAAAAGAGGCGTCATCACCGTGCTTAAATGCGTTATGGTTTTGCAGGTGGTAAGTGAGAGGCTGGACAAAAAGAGGCGTCATGTCATCACCCTGGCCAAAATGTTTGGCAAACTGAGGTCTAGTTAGGGCAAATAGAGGATTTCCTCTTTACCTCATTTTCATTTAGAAAAAGAAACTTTCCAGGACAATTTTTTCCCTATAATTCCTTCTTAAAAACATTTTCCTTTGAAGATATACTTAGATGCAAATAATATTTTTTGTTTCACTTAAAAAATAAAGATAAAATGCCAATTAGAGGTGGTTGTTGTCATTGATAAGATTAACTAGAATTGACCAGCTGTAAAAATATAATTTGGGATGCCTTGTGAAGGTATGTCATTTTTATTTGCATGTCATTGCATACAGATGTGGTTGTGAAATAGTTCAAATTATGGCACATTGAATGTCGTCACTGGATTTTTAGGAATGTGTTCACTGAGGCAGCCAAATTTTATTTCATTTTGTTTGGCTCATTGCATTGCTTGTAAAGCAGAGAATATTCACTTTAATATCTGAGTCAAAGTTTATTTCCAAACATAATACTGCAGTTGTTCTTTCAAAGGATGTAAATTTCTTATTTATTTACTTGATACCTTGCTTTCTACTGTCTCTTCTCTCCTTATTTTATGCTGGAGTGTGCTGGAAAGTTTTCCAAGAAAATTTTGATAATATGTCATAATTCACTAATGAATACTATCACATTTTGGGAGATATAACTATGGGAGTGCTAGGAATCATAGGTTCCAGAAGTAATTTTATTGCTGCTGCTGAAATGCCTTACCAGTGATACAATATATTAATTATGTTAGGAAATTATATTTTTCTTCTAGTTTAGAGTATAACTTAATATTTAGGTGTTGTGGTTTAGTAGTCATCGAGTTCTTTTCATTTCACCAACCCTACTGTGGTGTTCCTGGAAGAACAAGGATTTGTGGATGGGATAGACCTGGATTTTCATCATGGCTCTCCTGTCCACTGGCCAAGTGATCTTGAACAAGTTAGTCAACCTCTTTGAGTCTCAATTTCTGCTTTTAAAACATGTGGATTAGCATAATCTGATTTATCATGTATGATGATTAGATGAGGTGAAGAGCCGGAGATGCACATGACCAAATGTCTCTATCCTTGGGTCCGGTGCTTGCTGAATTAGAAGGAAATCCAAGCTGGCCAACCTTGATTCCTTTTCTTGCCCTGCTGCATTAGTCCATTCCTGTTGCTTATAACAAAATATCTGGAACTGGATGATATATAAGAAAACAAAATTTATTGCTCACAGTTTTGGAGGCTGGGAAGTCCACAGTCCAGGGAATGCATCTGGTGAAGGCC
>NW_007775936.1:1981-3650 GCF_000696425.1 Galeopterus variegatus | reverse complement strand
CAGGGAAACTGTGTTTTCCAAAGTAATATTTGTTCTTCCTATGTTATCTGTCATTTCACCTCTGCCTGCCTCAGTTTACCCCTCCATCAAATTAGCAAACTAAACCTGAATTTAAAAGTGATTAGCTTTGTGCCTCCTCCATTATGATCCTAGGTGTTTCCATGTGTGTTTATGCAGCTCTGGCTGCCTTCCGAACACCCCGGGAGCTCTAGTTGCTGCAGAGAGCCTTAAGGGCTTTGCTTCTCTGTCTGAGGATCCTGACTGTTGTGTCTGGGGCTCTGCTCAGAATCTAGTAGCCTGGGTGCCTTCTCGTAGGAAATGGGGGAAAGACTATGAATTGTACGTTGACTAGGGAACAGAATTGGTCCTGGAATATTTTGTTAAATGACACAACCCTGTTGGGTTATTATTATTAGCTCCATTTTACAGATGAGGAAACCAAGGCCAAGGAGTTAAAGTAACTCACTTACCCTCACATAGCAGGTAAGTGGTGAGGTTGGGTCTGTAACCAAGGCATGTGGCTCTTTGTGCATCCGCGGGCTGTGTCTGGGCTGACCATGCCAACTTTTGCTGGCTGCTCTTGCTTCCGCATCACTATTAACATTCCTGGCTTCTCTGCCTCTGCCATACTGGGTGAACAGTTTAGCCACTGGTCAGCAAGCAGCAGGAAATAGCCACTGCTCAGCCTTCCAGTCCAGCCCTGACTGACACACCTCACAGGGCTGCTGAATCCTCAGGGCTAACACCATGCCTCCTCTTAACTCTGTGTCTGTGTCTCCTTTGCTGCCAGGGATTCCAGGACCACAGCCAATACCAGCTGCTGAGACTCAGGCTTAGGAAGATGGCAAGGTGGGAGTTATCCCAGGGCCCTGGCTCACACAGGCCACCTCTTCCCTGCCCCTCCCCAGGCTTGCACTTAACCAGACAGCTTTGGTACTGCATGGGAGGCCCAGCGTGGACAACGGTTGAGCACCCACGCTGGGCTCAGCCAACAGCCACAAGGACAGGGCTCCACAGACCAGCCAGTGGGTGCAGGGACAGAGCAAGCCTCCAAAGAGATGTCCTGCCAGGTGGGCTGTGAGCTCCGCCTGGCCTGCTGGTCACCCTTCGTCCCTCTCTCCCTGGCTCTCTCTTCTCTACCTTCTCCATCCCTGTGTCTGCCCTTCTCTCTCTGTCTTGCCCCATCCGTCTTACAATTTCTCTCTGCTGAGAGGTCTTTGTCCCATCATTTCATCTTTGTCTGTCTCCCTTCCTCACGCGCTTGCTTTCTCTCTCCATCCCCAAGCAAAACTTAGCCCCACTGGGCTCCAGGACTGGATTGTGAAATAGGGATCCCTTCCAAGCAGGGACAGCGCAGGGTCAGGTTAAAGCAGGAGATGCACACACACACACCAGCAGTCCAGGACAGTGCTGTGAGATGTGGCTTCTGCTCTGTCTCTGCCACCAACACCAAGTGCATTCCTGGGGGAAATGTCCTCCCGATAGTCTTACATGGTCTAATGTCCAGCATAGACACTCTGTGCTTATATGACAATGGGTGCAAGTGAGAGCACAAGAGACTCAGAATGACAAGTCCACGAATCCCTCTTTTCTCTTTCCACTACTTGGGAGGTCCCAAGATCCCAAAGCACGGCAGCCTGTAGGATACATTCTAGTGTTTCATCTTTTG
>NW_007775936.1:0-1186 GCF_000696425.1 Galeopterus variegatus | reverse complement strand
GAGGTCCCAAGATCCCAAAGCACGGCAGCCTGTAGGATACATTCTAGTGTTTCATCTTTTGACTTCCAATTTCTGCAGTGCCACAGCTGTCAGTCCATTTTATGCTGCTATAACAGAATACCGAAGACTGGTATTTGTAGTGAATAGAAATTATTTGGCTCATGGCTCTGGAGTCTGGCAGGTCCAAGAGCATGGCGCTGGCATCTGACGAAGGACTTCATGCTGTGTCATCCCGTGGCGGAAGAGGGAAGGGCAGGTAAGGGTGAGAGGGAGAAAGAGATTGAACTCACAGCCTCCAGCCCTGTTATAATTGTCATTAATCCACTCATGAGGGTGCAGCCATCAAACTATAGCAACGATGGACCCTCACATGTAGGCGTGTAAAAAGAAAGCCCCAGCTGTTCATGGGCTAACAGTAAGCTGGAATCTGTCTATGGCCCCTGAAAAGCAGTCATGCTATCCTCTAACCTCTGCACCATCCTCCCCTCCCCAGGACAGGAGTGAGGGCCTGAGCCAGGACCTTGCTGAGGGGTGTGAGGTAGGGTGGGGCAGGACTGAGGGAGGGGGCCCCTGGGAGGAGAGAGACAACATGGAAGGAGGCAGAAGCTCACATACATGCAACTTCCCTCACAGGATCAACTTCTGCCTGGGGAGGACTAGGGGTGGGCGGAAGGACTCTCAACTTTGGGATGTCCCTGAGGAATGAAGCCCAACCCACCTCTTTAAAGGAATAAGCCCCAGAAAGGAAAATAAAGCCCAGAGTCTTTTGCCCAGAACATAGTATAAATCTCAGGCTGCTCCAGAGGAAGGAGAAATCCCATCCACAACCTCGATGAATTGGAAACTTAGTAAAGGCCAGGCCTGCCCAGATGAGTGCTCGATCAGTGGGAGGAGGAGAGCGCTGCTAATCCCTTTCTCCTTGGGCGGTGGGAACTGTGCCACTCAGCCCTCTTTGGCCCTGCAGAAACTCCCAGGAAATGGCAGCAACTCCAGTTGGACCCTTCGACAGGCGACCTCTACCTCAGTGAATGTCCTTGAGCAAGTCAGAGAAAACAGATCTGAATTTTCTCTCTCTCTTCCTTCCTTTCTCCCTTCCTTTCTTCCTTTCTTTTTTCTTCCTCTCTCCTTGCTATGCTTGCCCACATGTGTATGTGCATGCACGTGTGTATGTATGTGCATGTGTGTG
>NW_007775935.1:2975-3651 GCF_000696425.1 Galeopterus variegatus | reverse complement strand
GACCACAACAATATATTGAACTTTCAGAAGGAGAGAACAAACCTAAGGATACTAGAGATGGGAGGAGGGAGGGTGGTGGTTTAGGAAGTAAGTCAGGCAGGGAGAGAGTGATGCTGGGGACCGTCTATTCCACCATCTTGACCCAGTCTAACTTTTAAAATGAGACATTTATCACCTTAATTTTTAGCCCTTCTATTTTTCCCATAAGAGTATATAAGGTTATATATTTACTTATATTAATGCTTTACTCACATTCACGCATGCATGTATATGGTATTTTTATTGTTATTCAATCCTAAGTGTTCTATTATTTGAATTATAATTTCTTCTTTGACATATGGATTATTTAACTGTATTTTGATATCTTTTGAGCAAATGGAGTTTTTCTAGCTAATGCTTGTGATTGCTTTCCAACACAATTACACTGTAGTCCCAGGACCATTCTATTACTTTTCTTGACGTTTTTTGGTTGTTTCAATACACATTTGATTTTTACAGACATTTTGGGTCTGTGTTTGAAAACAATGTACATTCTGTAGATGTTGAATATATATCTTTTAGTTCAAGCTTGTACATTGATTGTGTTGTTCAAATGTTCAATCAAGTCATTAATCGGCTGTCTTTTACCTATCAGGTACTGAGAAAGTTATATTAAAATCTCCCATTATGACTGTGG
>NW_007775935.1:0-1215 GCF_000696425.1 Galeopterus variegatus | reverse complement strand
AAAAAAAAAAAAAAAAAAAAAAGGTAGGATTAAGAACTGGAAAAAAGGGAGAAGAGGTATTACAGTCATAAAGAAAATGTGGGAGGAAAAAGACTCAGAAGGAGAAAGTAAAAGATACGTACCAGTAATAACATTTCAAAACTTAATTCTGTACCCCACAGATATATGCAATCAACTACATTTCAATTAATAAGTAAAAAATAAATAAAACTGCTTGGCAAAAAAGTGAAGTGACCAAATTTTGCAGCATTTAAAATGAAATGTAGTAGTAAATTTGGGAAGACGGCTTAAATTGAAATTGTTAAGTTCCTTGAATACCAAACATAAGAGTTTGCGCTTTCCTTATTTGGAACGCAGTTTTGTTTTACCAGAAAGGGTAAAATAATCCTGAAATTTGAAGAACTGGTTTAAAGCAATGCTTCATTCAAGTTGTGTGATTTAGAGAAGTCATTTAGTTTCTCTTAGTCTCAGCTTTCTCTTATGAACAGGAATATTAATTACGTCTACATAAAATGTGAGCACTTTTGTAAATTTCAGAGGGTACAGGAATGTAAACCATTAAATTCATTAGATAAGATATGTTTAGAAATTTATTGTCTAGTGAAGGAGGCAAGGAGTTAGGTAATTTGAAACAGTGTAGCAAGGGCTGCAACAGACAGACACCTAAAGTGCACAGCCATACAAAGCAGGAAATCCTAAAAGAGTATTGGAGGATTAGAATAGGGTATTTCAAACATGGAACTGACATGGCTGGCACGTGCTTTCAGGAATTTAATAGGGGAGCGTGTGTAGGAGGACTACAGTGGAAGACCAGTGAGAATCCAGATCATTTGATTTAAGCTAGCATAAGATAAATACTGGACATAGAACTATCCCCCCTTCCTGTGCACACCAGAGTTCCCTTCCCCCCTGGGAAACTACCCCTGGCCAAAGTAGTCCCCAAGGAAAGGCACATTTCCTTTAAGACAAATGGATGAACAGTAGGAAGCAGGAGTCCTGAGTAAATGAATTAGCATGTAAATGCAGTTAGCACACTAGTGTTAACTACTCTGGTGCCACGAGGGTAGCAAGTAGGTTAACTTTCCTACTCAGCCAGATCTCCAGGGCTCTGAGTTATGTGATCTGGGTGAGGGTCTACCTGAAAGCATGCAAATGATTTACACCTCTACTTTGATCTATTCATTGCATAACTGTTGTACATACCCCATGGCGGGG
>NW_007775934.1:0-3651 GCF_000696425.1 Galeopterus variegatus | reverse complement strand
TCATCACTTTTCTACTCACGTGCTTTGGTAAGGAAGGACACCCTGAACTATTTTGCACTTCTCATTGTCCTTAAATATGTGCCTTCAGCAACAAGGTGAGCAGGATAATGGTTGAGTTTGCACCAAAATAAGAAAGACATGGATTTTGCTTTGGCTTTCAGAGATAGCAGCTATAAGTAAAACAGAATCCAAGGGACAGTAAACCCATCTATAGTCAAAAACATATTCCAATTGAAAATACGGTATTTTCAAGACACAGACAGTTGAATCCATGGAGATGGAATGTGAGGATAAGGAAGGCCAACTAATGGTCTTAAGCATCCATGGATTTTGGTGGTGGTGGTGGGTGGGGGTGTCCTAGAACTAATCTCCTGTGGATATGGAGGGCTGGGGCAACTATATTCTAAAGCAGTACTGCTTTGGGTAAACTACTTCTCTGAGCCTTAGTTTCCTTATTGATAAATTACCATAATAACACTTACTTCATAAGTTTCCCCTGAAGATTAACGCACATAAAGTATTTAGCACATTGCCTGGCATATGGGACATGCATAATATTAGTTGTTATCATATAGACACAGGACTATTTGGTATAAGTTACAGGATTCTAAAACCCGTAACAAAATGCACTGCTGCTCTTAATAAAAGTTGAACACAGATCCTTAGAAGATCTAGAGACAGACATCCTTACAAAAATACATTAGGAAGCAGGCTAATTCTTTGTAACTGATAGGTTGGAGAGAGGAACAAGATCGGAAGAAAACAGAAATAGGCACCTTCCCAAGCTTTTTTGTTCAATTGTTAAGATATTTGCAGATAAGACACAATAGTGCCCTGAGAGTCTTTTCTACTCATACAGAAAAATCAAACACCAAAATTTGTCTTACACATCCATTCTTTAAAATTGTAATTTAAGTCAGTTTCTCTGCAAATTTAGCTCTCCAGTGTCTACGGGTTTGGACAGTGGATTGTTCTCTGTCCTGTTAATTAAAAATAACTAAAAAATAAAACAAACCCTGCAAAATATCCAGTTAAATGTGAACAATGAAAACCAAAACTCCATTTTGAAATCTGTTGGGAAAATGGAATAGTTTGGTCAGAGCCCTTGCCTCGGCTCCAGTTGGGTGTGGTTCAGCATCCTTTGTAAGCGTGTGTGTGTGTGTGTGTGTGTGGAGTTAGTGCGCACGTGCGCCAATATATCTTTTTAGTTTGGGTGCTATTCTTGTGGAGAGAGGGAGAGAATGGGGGGTGGGGGGTGAGAGTTTTAGTGAACCAGGCAGGCGGGAGTCTGTCTCAGGCATCTGCCCAGCGCAGACATGTTTTCCAACCTATGGCTCCAAGGACCTTTTGGCCAGTTAACTAGCTCATCAACCTGCATGAAGAGGTCTGCTGACCCAGCCTGGCATGTGTGGGGTCTGGTGACCCAGCCTGGCGTATGAAGGGTTTGTGACCCAGTCTGTGAATGGGCTTGGGTCAGGGAGCTCCAGACCCAGCCTTAGCTTGACAATCGGCCCAGTTGGTACAGGATTACCAGCAGGTAAAAGAGCCTGACAACTGGTGTGGTCATGTAGCTAGACAACTGGCGCTGTGAGAATTCTAGCCCCTGTAGCCTAGCTGGACAAAATCCTATGAAACAAAGAACTTATTAACAGTATATGTTTCCATAAAATCTAAAAGTTTCCATGAATCATCTTCTGTTCAGTGATGTAACGAATTATACAGTAAGAGACTTGTGATAAAAGAAAAGTTACCCAACCAGTTTTTCCAAGAAAACAGACATAAGACTTTTAATCAATACACCCCCGCAAAACCAAGAGGCTAATTTAAGCAAAATATAATACAAAATATATATATTTTAGCTATCACAGCTAAAATTTCATTGTTGAAGGCTATAAACTCTTTAAGATGTCAAAATAAGTCAATGTAGGGCTGGCCCGGTGGCGCACTGCTACAGTGCGCCGCTTGGGAGTGTGGCGGCGCTCCCGCCGAGGGTTCAGATCCCACATACAGACCGGTTCCCGCTCACTGGCTGAGCGAGGTGCGGGCGCAGCACCGAGGTTTGCGATCCCGTTGCCGGTCCGGTATGGGCGCGACACTGAGGGTTGCAATCCGTTGCCGGACACGAAAAAAGATAAAAAGGGAAAAAAAATAAATAAATAAGACAATGTTAATTTTTTTTTTTTTCTTAAAAATTGACCGGTAAGGGGATCTTAACCCTTGACTTGGTGTTGTCAGCACCACGCTCACCCAGTGAGCTAACCGCCATCCCTATATGGGATCCGAACCCAGGGCCTTGGTGTTATCAGCACCGCACTCTACCGAGTGAGCCACGGGCTGGCCCGAATGTTAATTTCAAAAGAAAAAAAAGTAACAGAATCATCTTTGCTCTGCATAAATCTATTACCATCACAAGTCCATTTCAACTTGAAAGCTTGAAAAGCAGCCAAGAACTCTATTACAAACTTGGGACTGGAACACAGTTTCATATTATAGGTTTATCAGTCATAATGAACCCTTATATAGTGGACATGATTAGCCATGAGACGTCATATAAGAACGAACTTAGTTATATTAGCATTGTTAGTATAGTTTCATTAGAAGAAAAAAGTTAACAGTGAATTGTGGTTTTTTTTTCCTTTTTGTCTAACCGCCATCCCTATATGGGATCCGAACCCAGGGCCTTGGTGTTATCAGCACCGCACTCTACCGAGTGAGCCACGGGCTGGCCCGAATGTTAATTTCAAAAGAAAAAAAAGTAACAGAATCATCTTTGCTCTGCATAAATCTATTACCATCACAAGTCCATTTCAACTTGAAAGCTTGAAAAGCAGCCAAGAACTCTATTACAAACTTGGGACTGGAACACAGTTTCATATTATAGGTTTATCAGTCATAATGAACCCTTATATAGTGGACATGATTAGCCATGAGACGTCATATAAGAACGAACTTAGTTATATTAGCATTGTTAGTATAGTTTCATTAGAAGAAAAAAGTTAACAGTGAATTGTGTTTTGGTTCAAATAATATGTAACCTAAAATTCTCTCTCTATACTATTAGTCAGGGTAGCTGCCCAAATTCCAAGATAGGTCACATTCACAAGTGAATTTTATAAACATAACTTGAACATTAAAGAATTTAAATACCTGGTAAAAGTCATTTCATACATCTAAGATTGTTGAGGAACAATCTTAAAATCCATTAAGGCAAGGAAAAAATTCTATACAGTAATCCATAAATAAATAAGAATTCTCTTTTTCCTATTCTCAACATCACAGAAACATAGTTTGCTGCACTACTGGTGGGTGACATGTATACAGCCATCTAATAAACTTCCTCAAAGTACTTCTCAATGTAGATTCCAATCAATAAGTCTTCATAATAGAAAATCTTACTAATTACACTAATTTCAGTAAAAATGTTATTTTACTACTCTTGAGACAGTAAGTACTTTGCAACTGTTCCGTCTTCCCTTTGTATTGTTACAGTTTCCAATGTACCAATGCCATATACTTCCTGTGTAAAGTAAGCAACGGTACTGTGGACTTTTCTGGGTAAAATGATTATGCAGAGCTTAAGAATTATCTAGTAACATTTTCTAGATTAGAAACCAGACAGAAAACTGTGAAGCAGCGAGACATTTAAACTTA
>NW_007775933.1:3426-3652 GCF_000696425.1 Galeopterus variegatus | reverse complement strand
CAGTTTCTTTATCCAGTCATCCATTGAAGGACATTTAGGCCGGTTCCAACTCTTGGCTATTGTGAATAGAGCTGTGATAAATATGAGAGTGCGGTTATCCTTTTGACTTGTTGATTTCCAATCCTTTGGATATATATCCAGTAGTGGGATTGCTGGATCATATGATAGTTCTAACTGTAGTTGTTTTGAGAAATCTCTGTATTGTTTCCATCATGGCTGTACTAAT
>NW_007775933.1:0-2499 GCF_000696425.1 Galeopterus variegatus | reverse complement strand
TAGTTCTAACTGTAGTTGTTTTGAGAAATCTCTGTATTGTTTCCATCATGGCTGTACTAATTTACATTCCCACAAACAATGTGTAAGAGTTTGCATCCTCAACAGCATTTGTTATTTTCTGTCTAATTGATAATAGCCATTCTAACTGAGGTGAGATAATATCTCATTGTGGTTTTGATTTCCATTTCTCTGATGATTAGCAGTATTGAGAATTTTTTGTATACTTGCAGGCCACTTGTATGTCTTCTTTTGAGAAATGTCTATTCAGGTCATTTGCCCATTTTTAAGTTGGATTATTTGGTTTTTTTTACTATTGAGTAGTTTGAGTTCTTTGCATATTCTGGATATTAATCCCCTGTCAGATGTATAGTTTGCAAATATTTTCTCCCATTCTGCAGGTTATTTTTTTGCTCTGTTGATTATTTCCTTTGCTGTGCAGAAGCTTTTTGGTTTGATATAATCCTATTAGTTTATTTTTGCTTTTGTTCCCTGTACTAAAGAAGTATTCATAAAATCTTTGACCAGTCTTATGTCCTGAAGTGTTTCCACTGTTTTCTTGTAGAAGTTTTATACTTTCAGGTCTTACATTAAGTCTTTAATCCATTTTGAGTTATTTTCGTATATGGTAAGAGATAGGGGTCTAGTCTTACTCTGCATATGAATCTCCAATTTTCCCAGCACCGTTTACTGAAGAGACTCTCCTTTCCCCAATGTATATTCTTGGCTCGTTTGTCATAAATCAGTTGGCTGTAGGTATGTGGATTTATTTCTGAACTCTCTATTTTGTTCCATTGGTCTGTGTGTCTGTTTTTGTGCCAGTACCAAGTTGTTTTGATTACTATAGGTTTATGGTGTAATTTATCATTTTGCTGGTTGTTTTCTGATGGTTTTGTGTACTTTGTTCCTTTCTTCCTTCCTTAGTGTTTATCCTTGCAGTTTGGTGGTTGTCTATATTGATAAGGTTTGATTCCTTTCTCTTTTTAATTTGTGTATCTCTACCAGTAAGTTATATTTTTCAGCTATTTTCATGGTGGTTCCTATTATTATTTCTCTTCTAGATGTAGGACTTCCCTTAACATTTCTTGTCAGGCTGGTATGATAGTGATGAATTCTCTTAATTTTTGCTTGGCTGAGAAAGACTTTATTTCTCCTTCATTTCTGAAAGATAGCTTTGCTGGGTATAATATTCTTGGCTGACAGTTTTTTTCTTTCAGTACTTTGAATATATTATCCCATTCTCTCCTGGCCTGTAGGGTTTCTGCTAAGAAGTCTGCTATTAGTCTTATGGAGATTCTTGTATAAGTGACTTGACATTTTTCTCTTGCTGTTTTTAGCATTCTCGCTTTGTCTTTAACTTTGGATGTTTTGACTATAATGTGTCTTGGAGAGAACCTGTTTGGGTTGAATCTATTTGGGGACCTTTGAGCTTCCTGGATTTGGATTTTTGTATCTTTCTCAAGACTAGGGAAGTTTTCAGCTATTATTTCCTTAAATAGGTTTTTAATATCTTTTTTGTTTTTGTCTCCTGGAATGCTCATAATTCGAATATTTGTTCATTTAGTAGTATTGAATAGATCTTCAAAGCTTTGTTCATTTTTTTTTCTTTTTTTTCTTCTGTGTTATTTCAAAACTACTGTCTTCAAGATCAGAAATTCTTTCTTCTGCTTGATGTAGTCTGTTGTTGAGACTCTCGGGTGTACTTTTTATTTTGTTTACTGAATTCTTCAATTCCAAGATTTCTGTAAAAATATGGAACACGTCAAACATTTGCATGTCATCCTTATGCTGGGACCATGCTGATCTTCTCTGTATTGTTCCAGTTTTAGTATACGTGCTGCTAAAGTAGTTTTTTCTTCTGTGTTAACTATATAATACTTTATAATTTATTTAACTGCTGGTTAAAGGATATCCAGTATTATACAATGTGAAAATAGTCTCTTCAGTCTCTGTGATAGGTATATTTTGTGCTTCTAGGAGTCAAGAGAGAAAAGAATTCTTTAATGGAAGAGATTTTCTGTTAGAAAGTAAAATTTCTAAATCAGTTGTCAGAATAGTTCTGCACCCATGATACCTTCATTTCTCTCTGGCAGTAATACAGAGCTTTGCCTGTATACTATAAAGGTTGTTAATGTTGAGTAATGCTCATCAGCTGATGGTGTTTTTAAGACTTTTTTTACAAAATTGATTCTAAAGTACTTTGTGAGATCATTGGTGGACCATTTCCTCTCTTCCCAACTGTACTATTTTTATGTGTCTGTCTATCCTTTCCTGTCCATTCACCATGTTTGCATACCCTGTTCCATTATTCATTCAGTTCTTTCACCATCAGCGAAATTATCTACCCACCTACTTAAAGTATGTAATATTGTTATATGTAATTAATATTGTTCTCCCAGAGTAGCCCATATTTATCTTGGTTATAGCATGTTACACTGCCTTGTTGTAGTTTATGTGTGCTTCTTCCCCTTTAACTGTGAATTCCTTGTGGATAGGTCCCTT
>NW_007775932.1:1742-3652 GCF_000696425.1 Galeopterus variegatus | reverse complement strand
TTCTGTTCCATTGGTCCACCTGTCTATTTTTATGCCAGTACTATGCTGTTTTGGTTAATAGCTTTGTAGTATAATTTGAAGTCAGGTAGTGCTGTGCCTCTGATTTTATTTTATTTCATTTTATTTGCTTGGAATTGCTTTGGCTTTCAGGGTCTTTTGTTGTTCTACATGAGTGTTAGGATTGTTTTTTCTATTTCTGTGAAGAATGTCATTGGTGTTTTGATGGGGTTTGCATTGATTTTGTAGATCTCTTGGGTGGTGTGAACATTTTCACAACATTAATTCTTCGAATCCAAGGGCATGGAATGTCTTTCCATCTTTTTGTGTCCTCTTTAATTTCTTTCAGCAGTGATTTGTAGTTCTCTGTGTAGCGATCGTTCACCTCCTTGGTTAAACTGATTCCTAGATATTTAATTTAATTTTTTTCATAACTATTGTAAATGGGCTTGCTTTCTTGATTTCTTTTTCTGCTAGTTCATTGTTTGAGTATAAAAATGCTACTGATTTTTGCATGTTGATTTTATATCTGGCAACTTTACTGAATTCATTTATGAACAGTAAGAGTTTTTTGGTAGAGTCTTAAGGTTTTTCTACATAGAAAATCATGTCATCTGCAAACAGAGATAATCTGACTTCATCTTTTCCAATTTGGATGCACTTTCTTTCTCTTGCCTGATTGCTCTGGCTGTTACTCCCAATACTATGTTAAATAGGAGTGGTAGGAGTGGGCATCCTTGTCTTGTTCCTGTTCTTATTATTCAGGACGATATTGGCAGTGGGTTTGTCATATATGGCTTTTAATGTGTTGAGATACTTTCCTTCTATACTTAATTTGTTGAGAGTCTATCATGAAGAAATGCATGAATTTTGTCAAATGCTTTTTCTGTGTCTATTGAGATAATCATATGGTTTTTGTCCTTGATTGTGTTGATGTGAGGCATCATATTTTTTTGATTCGTGTTTGTTGAACCATCCTTTCATCCCTGGGATGATACCACTTGATAATAATGTATAATCTTTTTGATGTGCTGCTTTATTCCATTTACTAATATTTTGTTGAGGACTTTTGCATCTGTGTTAATCAAGGATATTGGCCTCCAGTTTTCTTTTTTTTGTTGTATCTTTGTCTGGTTTTGGTATCAGGGTGATGCTGGCCTCATAGGCTGAGTTTGGGAGAGTGGACTCCGTTTCAATTTTCTGGAATAGTTTGCAAAGGATCAGAATTAAATCTTCTGTAAAGGTTTGGTAGAATTTCAGCAATGAAGCCATTGGTCCTGAGCTTTTTTTTGTTGGGAGACTGCTGATTCAATCTCATTGCTCATTTTTGGTCTGTTGAGATTTTCTATTTATTTTTGGTTCAGTCTTGGCCGTTTGTATGTGTCCAGAAATTTACCTTTTTCCTCCAGATTTTCAAATTTGTTGGCATATAGTTGTTCATAATAGTCCTTGTATTTCTGTGGTATCAGTTGTAATGTTGCTTTTTTCATTTATGATATTTATTTGGGTCTTCTCTCTTCTTTCCTTAGTCTAGCTAATGGTTTGTCTATTTTACTTATCTTCTCAAAAAGCCAAATTTTTATTTCATTGATCTTTTTTATTTTTTTTGTCTCTATTTCATTTAGTTCTGCTATGATTTTAATTATTTCTTTCTGTCTACTAATTTTGGGATTGGATTGTTCTTGTTTTTCTAGATCTTTAAGGTGAAGTGTTAGGTTTTTTATTTGCCATCTTTCCATTCTTCTGAAGCAAGCATTTAATGTGATAAATTTCCCTCTTAATACTGCATTGCAGTATCCCACAGGTTTTGTATGATGTGTCACTATTTTCATTAGTTTCAAGAAATTTTTCATTTCCTGTTTAATTTCTTCTTGGACCCATATATCATTAAGTAGAATGTTGTTTAATTTCCA
>NW_007775932.1:0-825 GCF_000696425.1 Galeopterus variegatus | reverse complement strand
CATTCTTTTCTGGATTTTAGGGTTTCTGATGAAAAGTCTCATGTTATTCTGATTGGTGCTCCCTTATAAGTGACTTGCCACTTCTCTCTTGCAGCTTTTAAGATTTTCTCCTTGTTTTTGAATTTTGCCAGTTTGATTATCACATGTCTTGGAGAGGATCTTATTGGGTTGAATGCGTTTGGGGATCTTTGGGCTTCCTGAATCTGGAGATCTGTGACTTTCCCTATACCTGGGAAGTTTTCTGCTGTTATTTCATTGAATATGATTTCAATGCCATTTCCTTTTTCCTCCCCTTTTGGAATACCCGTGATTTGGATATTTGAGCAGTTAAGGTTGTCTGATATCTCTCTTAGATTTTCTTCAATTTTTTGATTCTTTTTTCTTTTTTCTATTCTGCCTGTGTTAATTCAAACAGCCTGTCTTCAAGGTCAGAAATTCTCTCTTCTGCTTGTNTGTTGGGTCCATCTTTTTAATCCAGTCAGTCAGTCTGTGTCTTTTGAACAGGGAATTTAATCCCTTTACATTTAGAGTTATTATTGAAATGTGTTGATTTACTCCTAGCACTTTACTAATTTTGTTTAGATGTCTTAAGTACCTTCTGTTCCTTTCAAATTTTCTATTTATCTTCCATGTTTGTTGGTTTCTTGGGGTGATAGATAAACTATTTTTTTTTCTCTTTTGTTAGCATTTTCTTTTGCTGGTAGGTATTGTTCTTTCTGGAGAATTCACGGCAGTGATTGTTGTTTTTGCAGTATTAAACCCAATACTTCCTTGAGAATTTCTTGAAGGGCTGGTTATATGGTAGTGAACTTCCATAGCTTTTGT